>NC_081424.1:9188028-9290528 GCF_949786415.1 Peromyscus eremicus
TCTTCAGGCCAAGGTACTTTTGCCGGCTCCCTTCAATTTGACCCCTATTCAAGATGGAAGTTTTATTCAAAATGGCTTCAGTTTGGCTCCCTCTTACACTTGCATGATTCCTACACAGTTTTTTTTTCTTTTCTTTTTTGAGACAGAGTCTCTCTGTGTAACCCTGGCTGTCCTGGGACTAAGTTCAGGATAGGCTTCAACTCACAAAGATCCACCTGCCTTTGCCTCCCTAGTGTTGGGATAAGAGGTATTCTCGGCCAGGCGATAGTGGCACACGCCTTTAATCCCAGCACTTGGGAGGCAGAGCCAGGTGGATCTTTGTGAGTTCGAGGCCAGCCTGGTCTACAGAGTGAGATCCAGGAAAGGTGCAAAGCTACACAGAGAAACCCTGTCTCGAAAAACCAACAACAACAACAACAACAACAACAAAAAGGTGTTCTCCACCATAGCCAGCTTCCTATGCATCCTTTAGAGCCCAGGTTTGGCGTAGTATATTTTTGGAAGCCTTGCCTGATGCTCTAGTCTCTACTAGGAACATTCTAAGATGCTCCCTCATAAGCTCCAAATTCTGTGCTTTTCTCTGTAATCCTGTAACCTGGACTGCTTTCTTCTCACTACCTGGAAGGAAATGTGTTTTCTTAATTTTTGTATCCCCAGGGCCTCATAAACTAACTAGAACACAGAAAGGCCTCAGTAAATTAATTAACTCAAGAAACTGCCAGAATCCAGTTATGTGAAGTCCGTCTCTTTTTCTAATTCTGACTATTCACTTTGTGTAGAATGTATTAGCCTACCGACAAAAGTAGAAGCAGCTGTATGTTACAATGTAAACAGCAATCTTGGAAATGTTTTCAAGTAACTTTTTTTAAAAGATTTATTTATTTATTATACAACATGTATTCTGCAGGCCAGAAGAGGGCACCAGATCTCATTACAGATGGTTGTGAGCCACCATGTGGTTGCTGGGAATTGAACTCAGAACCTCTGGAAGAGCAGTCAGTGCTCTTAACCTCTAAGCCATCTCTCCAGCCCCTCAAGTAACTCTTAAACTAGGATATGACTAAGCCTCCCGGATACTCTCAGGTAGGTCTTTATTTATCCAGAATATACAAAGAACTCAAAAAACAAAGAGTCAAAAAGACAAACAATTGCTGGGCAATGTAGTGCACAGCATTAATCCCAGCATTTGGGAGGCAGAGGCAGGTGTATCTCAGTGAGTTCGAGGTCAGCCTGGACTACAGAGTGAGATCCAGGACAGCCAGGACTGTTACACAGAAAAACCCTGTCGTGAGAAACCAAAAGGAAAGAAAAAGAAAAAAAAAAAAGACAAACAATTTAAAACAAAACGGGTTATGGCAGCCACCACTGCTACTGTTTCTGGGATTACCATTTCATAATTGCTTACTACAGCTAGCACAGTGGAGACCCTGGCAGCAAAAGTAGCTACCACAGTTAGTTAATCTTTCATTCTATTGGGCATGATAAATTTAATTCAATAGTTATATACATTTCGATTGGCTTTGAAAATTATAAATTTATAAACTCAAGTTCCATTTGCTTTTGGGATACCATCTTACAAGGACTCCAATTTGCAGTAAGGCTCGTTAAGGAAGGGAATGGCTCAGTTGCCTTTAGCCTACTGGCTATGGGTGGGATTGGACCTCTGTTGGTCTTTTCTATGTCAAACACACAGATTGCAAGCCCAGCGCCATTTTGAGATCTTTGGCAGCAGTTAACTCTGCAGCTCACACACGATTGAGCCTGTATGATGAGTATTCAGAGACAGGTAATACCTGGGGGGCACTCACCAACCTTAGACTGAGCACCTGTGTGGCCTGGGCAGGCGTCTCCATGACGGGTAAGGTGACCTGCTGACGTCCCACGCAACCTAAGTCAGAAGCTCATTTTTTAGTAAAAGGGGGACCTGTAGGGTCCTGGCCCCTGTTTTGGGTAACTGTTGCCTTGCTTGCTGACCTTGACCTTGATATCCTCCCTATGCTAATTCCCTGCCGGGTTCCACCCTCCTGAATGCTTAAGGGAAGTTTCTTGTCTGTGTATCCTGCATAATGGGCGTTAACAGCTTAGATGCAAGATTGTAAAACATCAGTATCGAACTTCTGCCCTCTGGGGTTCTCCCATTGTGCTCTAAGCCTGTATTTAAGACCTCTTCCCTCCTTCAATAAACGGCATTTGGCATTAAATAAAAAAATAAAATAAAATAAAAAAACGGGTTATGAATCTGATGAATCTGAACTCAGAGTTCTCAAAAGAAGAAATAAAAATAACTAAGAAATATCTTTAAACGTATTCAACATCTACCCAGTCACAGTGGCACACATCTTTAATCCCAGCACTGGAGAGGCAGAGGCAGGCAGAATTCTGTGAGTTTGAGGCCAGTCTTGTTTACAGAGAAAGTTCCAGGACACACTCAAAAGGTATACAGAGAAAACTTGTCTCAAAAAACCTAAAAAAAAAAAAAAAAAAGAAAAAAAAAGAAAAGAAAGAAAAAAAGAAAAGAAAAGAAAAGAAAAGAAAAACCAGGAACAGTTGTGGCTGCACAAGAGTTTAGGTCATGTTTTACTGTAGATGGGGTTTCTGGTGAATGCAAAAAATAAGTCACAGGAGGAAACAAAATATTAGTCTCATTTTGAACTCAAAAAGGTGAGAGAGAGAGAGAGAGAGAGAGAGAGAGAGAGAGAGAGAGAGAGAGAACATTTTATTGGTCTGAGATGTTGGTGCCCCAACCCTGTGGCTCAGTATCTGAGACTACAGGAGAACGCACCATGCAGGGTCTGAGAAACGTTTTTTTTTATAGTGAAAAAGGCTAGGTTCAACAGCCCCAGAAACTGCTTTATTTATTTATTTTTTCCTTTTGAATAAACTGCAGGGTCAGAGACACTTCAGATGTTGTTGTTGTTGTTATTATTGTTGTTTTCCCAGCCTCCTGTCTCCAGGGCATGTGATGGGATTGCCTGCTTCCCAGAAGTCCATGGGTGGCAGGTTTCTTGAAGGTTTTATGGCCCTGGTTTTAGGATGGGGATTTCCGTTAGTGAGAGTCCTAGGAAAATGTAAGTTTACAGCTGGGAAAGGAGGGAGGCATGGAGCAAATGTTAATTGTGTTGAGATTCCTGATTCTCAGCTGGTGAAGGACCCAGAGGGAGGGGCTCCTTTCCCTTCCTCCATCACCATAGTTTTCTTGTCTTTTTACTCTGCCTTAATTTCAGATCTTGTCCAATTGACAATATTAGCCATCCCTAATTAATCTCAACTGTCAACTTGATGAGATCTAAAATCACTTGAGAATTGGGCATCTGGGCATGGGTAGGGGACTATCTTGATTAGGTAATTGAGGTGGCAAGATCTGCCAACATGAGTGGCACCATTCCCTAGAGAGGGACCCTAGACTATACAGAGCGGAGAAAACGAGCCGAACAGAAGCATTCGTTATTCCTGACTATGGGCACAGTGTGACCAGCTGTCTCAACTTCCCCACAGTGGTAGTTTGGGTAAGAGTGGCCCTCATAGGCTTAAATATATGAATGCTTGGTCCCTAGTTGATGGAACTCTTTAGGAAGGATTAGGAGATGTGGCCTTGTTGGAGAGGGTGGGCTTTTGAGGTTTCAAAAGCCCATACCAAGCCCAGTATCTCAGACTCCAACTTTTTATAAGTGGCAAACTCTCACTCGGCAGTGGTGGCAATCCCAGCACTCAGGAAGCAGAGGCAGGCAGATCTCGGAGTTCGAGGACAGTCAGGGCTACACAGAGAAACTCTGTCTCGAAAAAACAAAAACCAACCAACCAACCAAAAGAAGAAAAAATCATGTAAGCTCTCAGCTACTTCTCCTGCCTGCCTGCTGCCATGCTCCCCACCATGATGATCATGGATTCACCCTCTGAAACTATTAACAAATCCCCAATTAAATGCCTTCGTTTACAAGTCGCCTTGGTCATAGTGTCTCTTCACAGCAACAGAACAGTGACTGAGACACCAACCGTGATGGACAGTGTGATGGCTGATCTTGATTTTCATCTTGACACACATGGGAAGAGGGAACCTCAGTTAAGGATTATCTCCATCAGAGTGGCCTGTGGATGTGTCTGTGGGGCATTTTCTTACTAACTGATATAGGAGGTTCCAGCCCACTGTGGATAGTTCCAATTCCATCACTAGGTAGGCAGGCCTGGGATGTATAAGGAAGGTATCTGGAGACCTGGAGATATGGCTCAGCAGTTAAGAGCATGCACTATACTTCCAAAGTACTAGCGTGTCAATTCTGAAAATCACGAGAGAAAGACCAGCGTGGTGGTTTGAATAGGGAAGGCCCCCTTAGACTCACGTATTTAGGGAGTGCACTATTACGTGGTGTGGCCTTGTGGGAAGAAGTGTGTCACTGTGAGGTATCATATATGCTCAAGCTACACTCAGCACACAGACTCCTTCTGCTGCCTTCAGATCAAGGTGTAGACAGAACTTTCAGCTACCTCTCCAGCACCATGTCTGCCTGCATGCCGCCATGTCCTGCCATGATAATGGACTGAACCTCTGAAACTGTAAGTCTCGCAATTAAATGTTTTCCTTTATAAAAGTTGCTGTGGTCATGGTGTCTCTTCACAGTGATAGAAACCCTAAGACAACCAGCTCCACAATTTTTTGAGTCAAATTTGAAGCAAATTTAATTAACTACTCGCCAGGATGATGGACTCTGGCCAGGTCCATTCTGGGGTTCCCAGAAAAATGGCACAAATCACATTTTGCAGAAGCTTACAAAGGCAAACCCATAAGGCTATGCATTTCCCACCAGGTCCAAACAGGGGCAAGCATGTATCCTGATATACTTCCTACCTTCATGCCTCCTGCCTACAACCAATCAGGGGCAAGCATACATCCTGATGTACTTCCTGCCTATGTGCCTCCTGCCTACACGTGATCAAGCATATCCAGTGTACTTGGGTCAAACACTTGTTTAGGGAAGCTAAAACATGTGGCTTCCATAAACAACAGCCTCCAGCACTGTCCTTGGGCAAGGGGCTTACAGGTTAGAGGCATTTATCACTTAGGCACCGTCTTAGCTAGGGTTTCCATTGTTCTGATGAAACACCATGACAGAAAAGCAAGTTCGGGAGGAAAGGGTTTATTGGGCTTACACTTCAGCATTGCTGGTCATCACTGAACGAAGTCAGGACAGGATCCTGGAGGCTGGAGCTGACATAGAGACCATGGAGAGGTGTTGCTTACTGGCTTACTTCTCATGGCTTGCTCAGCCCACCTTCTTATAGAACCCAGAACCAGCAGCCCAGGGATGGTACCATCCACCATGGGCTGGGCCCTCCCTCACTGATCACTAAATGAGAAAATGCCTTACAGCTGGATCTCATCAAGGCATTTCCTCAACTGAGGCTCCTTCCTCTCTGATGACTCCAGCTTATGTCTAGTTGGCACACAAAACCAGTCAATACAGGCACAGTAATTAAAACCTTAAAACATAACTGTGGAACTCACACAGAGCTCAATTCACAGCATCCACATTGGATGGCTCACTCTAACTCCAGCTTCAGGGGATATGAGACCTTTGACCTCTGAAGAAATTTGCACTCAAGTGCACATACCCACCCACTCATATACACACAATTAAAAATAAAAGTTTTAAAGGTCTCTGAGTAAGGCAGAGAGAGCAAGTGAGTAATCAGTGCTCTTTCATGGTCACTGCTTCATTTCCTGCCTCCAGGTTCCTGCCTCTGCTTCCCTTGGTGATGGACTGGATTGGAGCTGAAATAAAAAAAAAAAAAAAGCTAGTGCATGCCTGTAAAGCCCAGCACTTTGGAGGAAGAAACAGGAAGTTTGTGAGTTCAAAACCAGCCTTGGCTAGATAGCAAGACCCAAAATCCCAATAAATAAATATAATATTAATTAACTTACAATGTGTCAGTGTACTTGTCAGTTTTCTTTTGCTATAATAAAATGTCTGTGACAAGCAACTCAAAGAGAGAAATGGGTTATTTTTGTCGTGAAGTTTTGGCTGCTTTGGGGCCTGTGGTAAAGCAGCACTATGTGGGAGGGGTGTGTGTGACAGAATATTCACTTCATGGCCAGGAAACAAGAGTGTGAGGAGGCAGCTGAGGTCCCAACATTCCCTTTGCAGCCCCTTCAAGGGCATGGCCTCAGTGGCCTAAAGATTACTCATGAACCTCGTTTTCACCTATTAAAAATGTGTGTGCACATGCATGTACACAGGGCTTTGTACAGACTGAGTATGTTTTACCACTGAGATATGCCTATGGCCTTTGGCTTTAACTTCTAAAGGTTCCTCAGACTTCCAACACGACCAAGTCTTTAATTCATGGGCCTTTGAGACACATTACAAATCTAAACTGGTGTTTAAGAGCATTGGCTGCTCTTCCAGAGGACCCGGGTTCAATTTCTAGCACTGGCTCGGTGGCTCACAACCATCCATAACTGCAGTTCCAGGGGATTTGACACCCTCTTCTGACCTCCATGTGCACCTACACATACACACATACACACACACAAACACACACACAACTACACACACATGCACACACACACACCACTCACACACACATACAACCCCCACACACCTACACACACACTTGCACACACACCTACACACACATACACCTACATAACACACACACACACACACACACACACACACACACACACATTGCACCCCAAGGATTAAACTCAGGGCCTCCCACAAATACAAAAAGTGCTTAGTCACTGGGCTACATCCCACCTGTATTTTTAGTTTAATAGATTTTTCATTTATTTTTTAGACAGGGTCTTGCTCTGGAACTCTCTATAGAGACTGGTGTTGACTCACAGAGATCCACTGTCTCTTGTCCCCAGTCCTAGAATTAAAGGCAAGTACCACCACCACTGGCTTTCTGGGGGAGAGAGACCCTAGGGTGTGAACTCAGGACGTCTCGCACACTAAGCAAGCACTCTACTATGGCCCCAATCCTTGGTAATAATTTTGAACTTTGAAATTTTTAGAAGAAAAATAACTTTTTGAAAAGACATATATTAAGTAATTTCAATTTGTATTTATTTTTATGCTTATTTACTTTTCTTTTTAAGTGAAAGCTCATGATTTTGTTGTCTTCCTAACAAAAGCAGCTTAGAATGCTCCTGTGTCTTACTAGGCAGCGTTTTCTCAGACCTGCAGCTGGGCTCCACACGCTCAAGTCTCCGCACGGCCTTCATTGTGATTTTAGCCTTTTCGGGAAAACAGGCTTAGTCTGCCTAGCATATGACTATTTCCTGTCAGAATGCCACTTTCCCTGGACATACAAAGAATCCCTGTCCTTGTACTGTGTCACTTTGTGGGGCTGGGGCTTGCCACATTTCTTGAGAAAAGTCTGGTGTATGGTGGTATTTTATTTGTACTGAAATGTGATTTTATTTGTATGTTAATAAATAAAGTTGCCTGGGGGTCAGAGCTAATAGCAAGCCATAGCAGAGCTGGGCATTTGTGGTGCACGCCTTTAATCCCAGCACGTGGTAGGCAGAGCTAGGTAGATCTCTGTGTGTTCAAGGATACAGCCAACAGACAGTGACGAGGCAGTCATGTGGTTGGTTTTACAACCAATGAGAAGGCAGAACAGAAAGTCTATATAAAGACAAACAGACAGGAAGTAGCTCTCTTTTGGAGAGGTCTCTTGGCTGAAGAGGCTAGCTGCAGCAGGCAGGTAAGGCTCTTAGCTCTGATCTCTTGGCTTTCTTCTTTGCATTGGTTCTGTGTTTCTTATTTGATAAGACGGTTGGTTACATCTACACTGGTGGGTCTTAGGAACATTCACTACGTTCAAGGGAGTCACATTGGCACAGAGAGGTTTTGTGTTTTTTTTAAGTCTTTTTTCTTAAAGACTTTTTTTTTTTTTTTTTGGTTTTTTTGAGACAGGGTTTCTCTGTGTAGCTTTGCACCTTTCCTGGAACTCGCTTGATAGCCCAAGCTGGCCTTGAACTCACAGAGATCCGCCTGGCTCTACCTCCCAAGTGCTGGGACTAAAGGTGTGCGCCACCACCGCTCAGCCAGAAAGTATTCTTTTGTTTGTTTGTTTGTTTGTTTGTTTGAGATAGGGTTTCTCTGTGCAGTTTTGTTGCCCTTCCTGGATCTCACTCTGTAGACCAGGCTGGCCTCGAACTCACAGAGATCCACCTGGCTCTTCCTCCCGAGTGCTGGGATTAAAGGCGTGAGCCACCACCACCCAAAACTTTTGTTTTGTTTTGTTTTTTCGAGACAGGGTTTCTCTGTGTAGTTTTGGTGCCTGTTCTGGATCTCGCTCTGTAGACCAGGCTGGCCTTGAACTCAGAGATCCACCTGGCTCTGCCTCCTGAGTGCTGGGATTAAAGGTGTGGGCCGCCGCCGCCGCCATCACCACCACCACCACCGCTGCCGCCGCCACCACCACCTGGCCATAGCTTTATGTTCTACTTATTTGTTATTTATTTTTGCAGTACCCCAGGACCACACATATGCTATGCGAGTACTCTACTACTGAGCTACACCTCTAGGCTTTAATGTACATTTTAAATGAATGCCTACTGGCCAGGAGTAGTGGAACAGGCCTATAATTGCAGAACTCAGGAGCTGGAGGCAGGAGGATCAGCAGTTCAAGAGCATCCTTGGTTACTCAGCAAGTTCAAGGGCAGCCTGGGATATATGAGATAATATTTGAATACACAAAAAAAAATAAATATTTTTAAAAGTGATAGATATAAGTGCTTTTGTAATTTACTATTTTTCCCTTTCTGCAAAATTACTAGCTATTATGATCAAATGTTTTGGCAATACCGAAAGAATAAAGCTGGGTAGTGGTGGCACATGCCTTTAATCCCAGCACTAGGGAAGCAGAAGCAGGCAGATCTTTAAGTTCAAGGCCAGCCTGGTCTACAGAGTGAGTTCCAGCCACTATAGGGGTGCTGGGAATCAAACCCATGTCCTCGGGAATAGTAACCAGTGCTCTTAACCGCTAAGCCATCTCTCAGTCCCTCTACCATATATCATTTCAGAAGAAGATTTCACCCTGGTGAGATGGTTCAGTGGGTAAAGGTGTTTGCTAGAAAGCCGGACAACACAAGTTTGATCCCCAGGACCCACGTAGTGGAGAGAACGGACTCCTGCAAGTTGTCCTCTGACACACACACACACACACACACACACACACACACACACACACAAATATATATTTATAATTTTTACATTTCACCCAAGAGTTGGTGAACTGGCTCAGAGGGTGAAGGCCTCTGCTGAAACACATGAGTTCAATCCCAGGTTCAACATTAAGGCGGGGCGTTAACCAAGTAAATGCAACTGTGTATCCCTCGCAATGTCAACAGTGTAAATGTATCATTACTGCACTTGAAACAATTTGTAATTGCTGTTTCCTCTTACACAAACACAACCATAAGCCACTGTGTAATCAGAGGAGGAGAGGAAGAGTCGCTAATTTGTTGAGACAGGATTTTCATGTAACCCCGACTGACCTCATGCTTGCTACTTAGCCAAGGCAAGCCTAGCAGCAAGATCTTCCGCCTCCACTTCCGCAATGATGAGCTGATGCCGAGTGCCAGGTGTTTTATTTCTATTTCTATTTATGTCTTTGTAGCTCAGTCTGGCCTCAAACTTTCTAGTCTTGTACCGAAGGAAAACCTTGACCCACCCACCCCGTTCCTACCTTCGTCTCCCGAGTGCTGGGATTACAGGGGTGCACCCCCACACTGTGTTGAGACTTGATGTTTTCAACTCCGACACAGTTTTCTGGAGACAACGTCTATAATTCACAAAGGCGTCCTAGGCTTTGGCTACTCCAGAGAAAGAACCTCGGCTTTCAAACCAAGTTCTTCTGGAACTAGCTGCCAAGCTCAGCAGGCCTGGGATGGGACTCCCACGCCCCCACTCCTCACCCGACATCCCCACACCTCTATCTCCACAGGGCGGTCATCCAAGGCGGCCGCGTCCAGCAGGGGTCGCTGTGACGGCGCCACCATACTCGCACGCGCCTGGGGGTCCGCGCTTGCGGCGTGGGCTTGGGCGGAAGGGGCGGGGCAGGGACCGAGGTGGCTCCGGGCCTGCGGTCGGCGCGGTCCGGGGAGGGACCAGCGGACTGCGCAGGTGAGTGCGCCCCTACTGGCCCGCCCGCCGGCCCAGCCCCTGGCGGGGTGACTCGCCGGCCACCGGCCTCGGCCCTGCCGCGCTCCTGCCGAGTCTACGAGGGCGTCCGGTTCCGCAGGGTCGGGGCCTGCTCGGGACGCCTCTCGAACCCCGGCACCGCGGGAATGGAGCTGGCCCAAGCTGTGCGTCCCCGGGGCCTGGCCGCAGCTGGCTGCAGACACTGCCCGGGGCTGGCGGCGTGGGTGTCCAGTTTCCTTTGACCTTGGCGGACCTGGGGAGGTGCGGGGTGGGAGGGCCCCAGGGGAAGCCGTCCCTGTCTGGAAGTCAGCCCCCCGACGTCGGCAGAAGGGAAGGTGTTCGTAGCTGCAGTAGACCTCGCCGCCCGCCGACTGGAGGCCAGGCTCCCCGGGCTTACCGAGCAGTGACGAGCTGGGGAACGCGGATCCGTTCTCGTCATCGTGCAGTCAAGGGCAGCGTTGCCTTTGTATCCTATACACTCCACTTCCGGCAGTCTTAGCCTTCGTTAGCACATTCTATAGCTTTATAAAAGTCGAAACAAACCCAGGGTTTTCTCCCCGAGTCACATCCAGTGCAAACCGCTGCCAAGGAGATCTTGTAATACGGACTCCTGCCGGGTCACTTTCCTATTAAAACTAGCTCTCATGCTGCCCGGGTCACTTCCAAACTTAAGTACCAAAGGCTTTTGGAAATCTAGTGTCAGTCCAGATACACTGTGTTTTTTTCTGAGCTCATTCTAATGCAGCAGCCCTCTGGTCATACTGTTAGCCATGGTTTTGTTTTGTTTTAAACCGGTCTGGTGTAGCCCAGGCTGGCATCATACTCACTTTGTAACGAAGATGTCCTTGAACTCCCGAACCTCTCACCTCTTTCCCAGATGGCTTGAAATACATGCTTGTACCACCGTTCCCAGCTTCCACAAGTTTTTAACTGCCAGACACTATTTTGTGCACTTGAGATAAAGTGAAGGAAAATAAAATAGGGATGAAGAGGAATTCTACTCTTGTGGCGTGTAAAACACATGCAGACAAATAACATCCAGTAAATTATGTGGCAGCATGTGATAAGAGCTCGGGGTGGGGTAGCTGGGAATAGAGTTAGAATGAATAGACCTGGCTGAGGAGATGCTTGAGTTTAGACTTGAAGGTGAGTTCCCCTTGCAGATAGATACCTAGGCAAGAGTGTTCTAGGCCTGCATGGAACAAGGACCCCTAGTTTGGCTGGAACGTGTCCCCTAAGTTTCATGTGTTGGGAATTTGATGCACTGCCATTAGGAAGAGCGGGGTTCTCCCGATGAATGGACAAGTCTGTTCATGGACTAGTGGGTCATTAAGAGAGTACATGGCTTATGAAAACAAGCTGTATCTGGCATGCTTACACCTTCTCACCACTCTGTCTTCTACCTCCTGATGCATCAAGGCCTTTCACCAGGTGTCCACATCTAAAGTGTGTAGAAGGGAAAGGTGGTTTGCCGGGTGGGGAGTAGATACAGTTGACCTTGAATTTCCCAGACTCTAGAGCCATGAGGTAAATAAACCTCTATTCTTTGTAAATGGCTCTGGCTTTGTAATTCGTTTGTAGCCGTGGAAAGCACACTGAGAATAGTCCCATGTATGTGAGGAGCGTGAAGACGACAGTGTAAGTGTGGCAGAAACTGAAGCTGAGTAAGACAGGTTATTTTTGTGGGTGGTTTTGTTTTTTTTCAAGACAGGGTCTCACTGTGTAGCCCTAGCTGTCCTGGATCTCGCTCACAGAGTTCTGCCTGCCTCTGCCTCCCGACTTCTGGGATTAAAGGTGTGCGCCACCACGACTGTCAGAAGACCGGGGATGTTTATCATTGGCGTGTGATATAAATGTCGCATTCAGGGCTGAGCAGTTAAAAGGCACTTAGTCTCAACACTGATTAGTTAGTTTCTACCTTGACTGATGGCCACTGCAAAAAGCTTTCCTGACTCATTTCTGGGTGTAAATGTAAGTAGAAGGCAGTTTGACACCATATGAGCACAGCAAAACAGCAGTAGGTTTCTCCCAGGACCTTCCCAGCCATGGGCTTTTTGGCCAGGTTTATAGTAACACCTTTCTTAATTCTCTTAATTTTGCGACAGGTTCTCATTAAGTTACCCAGACTGGCCATGAACATACTCTGGTCTAGGCAAGTGGTGAACTTCAGGTCTTCCTGCCCTCCCAGGTTCAGAAAAGTCTTTTCTTTATTTTTGAGGAGTTTAGTCTTGCTCTGTAGTTCATGCTGGCCTCAACTTTCACTGTGCCAGGCCTGAAAACCTGTATGCACTTCCTGAACCCATGCAGACAGGCCAGATGTGGTGTGTGTGTCTGTAGTCCCAATACTCTGTTGCCAGGACGAAAGACAGAGACAAGAGACTTAGCTTGGAGTACACAATATGGCAGAAACGAGAGACCCTGCCTCAGAAGTAGGATGGAAAGAGTCCTGACTACTGGAAGATGTCCTCTGGCCTCCACATGCATGCCGTGCTGCCCACCCGCCTTGTGCACATCATATACACACATTGACATCAGTAAACAGAACTGTCCAACCATCATCCCCGCCCGACACTCGGGAATTGGAAACAGATGTGTTGAAGGCCAGTCTGAGCTACCTGAGACCCTGTCTCAAAGCTAGGAGGGGGAAAATCACTAGAAGCTGGACCTGGCAGGACAAACTTGTCATCCCAGCATGTGGGAGCCTCAGGCAGGAGGGCTGTGAATTGAAAAATAACTAGGCTACACAACAAGACCCTGCCTTGAAAATAAAGAAAACCCACTAGCCTGCAGAAGGGTGATGTCGCATGAAGTGAGATGAGAAGGCTCTGGACTACCTGTGAGGTGCCTTTAGTCACCCATTGGTCCTGTCACATTCAGTTGGACATTGTGTGTGTTGATCACAGAGAAGATACCCGTGGCTGTGATTTATTACAGTATGGGTGGATGAAGCAAGTTAAGGAAAGGGGAGAGGCACGGGGCGGAGAGAAGGAAAGCGGGCATGATGTCACCTACAAGTCTGCAGTGGCCTCCTGCAGGAAGCATGTGATTCCTCCAACAACTTGGGGCAGGCTTCCAGGAGAAAAGTTAGGGGTTCAGCATGAATCAAATTACAGTTTGAGTACAGTGAGCCACTCCAAGTTAAGGGGGGATTCAGGGAACTCTGCAGATACTGCAGCAGCCAGCTTGGCAGTAGGCCTTCCTACAAACAGCAGTCAGGTCTTTTACACTAACTCCGTCAGGTATACAAGTCTGGAATTTGGAAAGATTTAAAGCCACAGGAGCCAGGTATAGTAATCCGTGCCTGTAATTTCAGTACTCTAGAGGCTGAGGCAGGAGGATCAAAAGTTCAAGGGTAGCCTTTGCTACATGGTGAATTTGAAGCAGCCTAAAGTACATGAAATCTTATCAAAGGTTTTTGGGGATGTCAAAGGGACAAATGGCAGGGGATGGCGCAGAGGAGTTGGGACAGTCAGGGGCCATACCAAAGGAAAAGAGAATCCTTTTTTAGGAGTGTGTGTGTAAAAGTGACGTGAAAACTATGTGCGGTCATCAGATGTCTTCCTCATTGCCTTGAGACTGGGTCTCTCACTGAACTGGAAGCTAGCCATTATGACTGGACTGACTGGCTGATTAGTGAGCTCTTGAAATGTGTTTGCTTCCCAGAGCTTGGGGATTGCAGGCACTCACAGCTGTACCCGGCCTTCGACATGGGTGAGGGGATTCGAACTCAGATTCTTGTTTTTTTTTGAGACAGGATTTCTCTGTGTAGCTTTGGAGCCTGTCCTGGAACTCACTCTGTAGACCAGGCTGGCCTCGAACTCACAGAGATCCACCTGGCTCTGCCTCCCGAGTGCTGGGATTAAGGTGTGCACCACCACCGCCCGGCTTGAACTCAGATTCTTATGTTTGTCTACAAGCCATACATGGAGTCATCTGCAGCCCCTAGAATCCTTTCCTGTTTTTTGTTTGTTTGTTTAAAATAGATTCTCCTATGTAGACCTAGCTGGCCTGGAACTTCCTGTGGAGACCAGCCTGGCCCCAAACTCACAGCAGCCCTCCTGTCTCTTTCTCCTAAGTGCTGGGATTACTGGCATGTGCCATCTGCCCATGTATTTTTTGTTTGTTTTTCTTGTTTTTGTATCCCTGGCTGACCTTGAACTCCTGATCCTCTGTTTCCAAAGTGCTGAATTATGTACATGTTCCATCTCACCTAGCATCCTTTATCTGTAAATGGAATGTAAGAAGCCAACATTCACTGCTTTGATTTAAGAGGAGCTCCAGAACCTGGCCGGTCATCTTTTCAGATACTGCACTCCTTACTCAGGGCTCTCCTGATTAGTTTTGGATTTTCAGGTTCCTCCCTTGGGTCCTGTTCACTGTTAACATCTACAAATGATCACCACCTTTAGCAAAAACTAGGATAATGCCTCCCCTCAATTTTACGGTTTTTCTACGTTTCTATCTAGATTTCCATCGTTTGGGATGTTTGCCTGCTGGGAAGTGAAGGAGATCACAGAGAGAGAGTGAGTAGCTAATAAAGGTAACATTTGGCTTAACGCTTTGAAACTTTTGTTATATTTACAAATGAACATGATTCAAGTTGATATCTTCAGCTAGAAGCTTTCCTAGTGTAGGTAAATATGCTGCCTGTGGGGCTGGGGAGATGGCTCAGCAGATAAGAACACTGGCTGCTTCTCCAGAGGACCTGGGTTCAATTCCCAGCACCCATATGGTGGTCACAATCATTTGTAATTCCAGCAGCAACCTCTTATGGCCTCTGTGGGCACTGCATGTACATGGGGCAGACATACACATGCAGGCAACACCCATACTAATAAACTCAAAGTAAATAAATCTCTAACAATGCTGCCAGTGATGGGTACAGAAAGAAACACATCCAGATGCCCTGAAAGGGTATAGGAGCATGTGGTGAAGCAAGGGCTTTTTTTTCTATCATCAGCTTGATGCAGTACAAATTGTTACCTTAATAGTGAAATGTTTCATTGAAGCTTGCCCAGTGATTGAGTAAAACCCAAAACTTATAAGCCACAGTCATCCTAGGGTCCCCTCTGCTATATAACCTCCCTGGTTCTGTGGGTTGCAGTCTGATTGTTCTTTGCTTTACATCTAGTATCCACTTATGAGTGAGTACATACCATGTTTGTCCTTCTGGGTTTGGGTTACCTCACTCAGGATGATATTTTCTAGTTCCATCCATTTACCTGCAAATTTCATACTGTCATTGGTTTTCTCTGCTGAGTAGTACTCCATTGTGCATATACACCACATTTTCTTTATCCATTCTTCAGTTGATGGGCATCTAGGTTGTTTCCAGGTTCTGACTATTACGAATAGTGCTGCTATGAACATAGTTGAGTATGTGTCCTTATGGTATGATTGAGCATTCCTTGGTATATGCCCAAGAGTGGTATGGCTGGGTCTTGAGGTAGATCGATTTTCTGAGAAACTGCCATACTGATTTCCACAGTGGTTGTACAAGTTTGCACTCCCACCAACAGTGGAGGAGTGTTCCCTTTGCTCTGCATCCTCTCCAACATAGACTGTCATTAGTGTTTTTGATCATAGCCATTCTGACAGGTGTAAGGTGGTATCTCAGAGCTGTTTTGATTTGCATTTCTCTGATGACTAAGGATATTGAGCATTTCCTTAAATGTCTTTCAGCCATTTGTGATTCTTTTGAGAATTCTCTGTTTAGGTTTGTAGCCCATTTTTTAATTGGATTGTTCAGCATTTTGGTTTCTAGTTTCTTGAGTTCTTTATATACTTTGGAGATCAGTCCTCTGTCAGATGTGGGGTTGGTGAAGGTCTTTTCCCATTCTGTAGGCTGTCATTTTGTCTTATTGACCGTGTCTTTTGCCCTACAAAAGAAGCAAGGGCTTTGTAATGTGTATTCCTTTTCTTAGTATTTCTGCTCACGGGTGTGTGGAGGCCAGAGGACAGTGTGCAGGAGTCAGTTCTCTCCTTCACCACGTGGTCCCTGGAGCTTGAACTCAGGCTGAGTTGGTGGTGGCAAGTACTCTTAACTCCTGAGCCATCTCACTTGGCCCTAAGCTAGGATTTATGACGGAGAATGTGAACACCAAGGAACTGACCCCAAGCCTCCTTCTCCCGGCCCAGGTGCCGTTGGGGAGCTCTTGTAAGTTGGAGTGGCGTTCCTCCCACTTCCAGGCCCCTTTTGCTTTCTGTTCCTGTTGGAGTGACCATGGGCTACAGATTCTAGAGCTCCTGAAAGAAGCGTTTTCTTTTCCTGTATTCTGCAGGGCTGGGATCCAATAGAGCCTTGCGCGTGGTAGGCAAACAGCCTGTAGCTGGACTACATCCCCAGCGTAGAAATGTGCTGTTGTCTTTCTTTATCCCGGTTCTGTAAAATTCAGAGTCCTTCTTCGGGTAGGCCTCTGTTAAATTGGAGTACACTGAAATATGGTTTCCTGCCAGACATGGTGGCCATGCCTGTAATCTCAGCACTTTGGAGCTGAGGCAAGAGGGTCACTCATCACTTGGAGGTAAATCTGGGCTACATAGTGAGTTCCAGATCAGCCGGGCTCATAAAAACAAGTTAAGAGTGGATAGTGTTTCAGTGGTTGAGAACACTTGTTGATCTTACAGAGCCTGGGTTCGATTCCCACACCCGCAGGATTGGCTCATTATCATCTCAGTTCCAATTCCTGGTAGCTAACACTCTCTTTTGACCTCCATAGGCACCAGGCATGCAGCTGGTGCACAGATACACGTGCAGGCGAAACAGTCATCAGTCGGCCATACATTAAATATATATGTTTAAATGGGGCTGGAGCAGTGGCTCAGTGGTAGAGAACACTTTGATCTTGCAGAGGACCGGGATTGGGTTCCCAGCATGCACATGGTGGTGCACAACCATCTGTAACTCCAGATCCAACACCCTTTTCTGACCACTGTGGGCACCAGGCGCACATAAGGACATGCAGGCAAAACACTCATATACATGAAACAGATCTAAAAAGGACATCTAAAAAACAAAACCTGACCAGTTCTGCTAGCAGTTCCTTCAGCAGCACAGCAGAAAACAGAAGCCCCACAAGCTCTGAAACTTCACCTGCTTCTTGTCATTTAGGGTTTAGATTGGGACTCCAAGAATGGTAGAGTAAGAGTTGAGTCTGTGCTGTTTGCTTATTCTTCCTACAGACAGTTGTTGTTATCTGCTTTGTAATTAATGGAAATTAGGAAGGGAAATCATGAGGCTTATTATCAAAGAAATCAGTCCCAAAGTATAACCTTGAATTAAGGAGTCGGTCTCGGACTTGAAATGTGAGACTTCCTAAGAGTTCATCAAGTTTATATACGTATGCATTTAAGCATGTGAAGAAACGCTTTTTCTTACTAACAAAGCATGGTCTTTAAAACCATTTTGGCCTGTCTACATAGTGAGTTCCAGGACAGCCAGGGCTATGTAGAGAGCCCCTGTCTCCAAAAGGAAAGAGAGACAGAGACAGGAAAAGAAGAGAAGCCCTAATTTTGATGAGCTGTTCCGAGGTCCGCCACCACTGTCTGGTTTCTGTTGTCTTTATGGTAACTAGATTTGATTGCTCTCTGGCATGTCCAGAAATGACTACCTAGTTTGTGGGCTCCAGTCCCTCCTCTCTCTCCTCGTGCTCTGGTAAACAGTAGGAAGGAGATGTGAAAGGGGGAAATGCAGATCAATCTGTTTGGCTCATTCCTGGCTCTGATTTGCTAGGGTCTAGGTTGAGACGTCACTCGGGATTCTATGAACTCATTTGTTTGTTTGTTTTATAGACAGGGTTTCTCTGGGAACCTCTGGCTGTCCTGGAATTTGCTCTGTAGACCAGGCTGGCCCGCTGGTTTAAAGGTGTACACTACCACATTTTTCTTTTTTCTTTAGTCTTTATTTTAGCAAGTCATTAACAACTGCTTTTAATATTTTTTCAGTTGTAGTCAGTACCCGAGCTACTTAGGGAGAGGAAGAATAATGGAGTCAGGGTTTTTCAGTTTTTGTGTCTCACTGGATCCCTGAGACAGTCCCACGAGCAAGCATGTTGATTGCAGCTAGAAAGCTCACCATAGTGTGCTTGGCCCTCGGCCTGAGTGGACGGACGTCCTTGCACAGGGCAGTGAAATGTAGCACTAGATGAGCAGTGCGTATGTGCTCGTGTGTGTGTGTGTGTGTGTGTGTGTGTGTGTGTGTGTGTGTGTGTCTCTGCGCACGCGCGCGTGTATCTGTGCGCGCGTGTGCTGAGCACAGTGAGCACTGCAGCCGTGAAGTAATGCTCAGCTGGTTTCCATTGCAGGGCGTGTGCAGCATGGCTGTAACTGGTGTCAGACTGCTCTCCGGTGCTCTAAGAAAGCCGGATGCCTGGACCAGACTCTGGGGTGCGCTTCAAGGGACATCTTCACACAAACTCTGTGCTTCCTGGAATCGATACTTACATTTTTCTAGTACCAAGCTAAACACATCAAATTATAAAACACTTTTCCGTACCATTTTCCCTCTGCGGCTCCCATGGCTTTCAGTATCTCCAAAATGTATTTGTCCATTTTCTGTACGACTCAAAAGCAATATAAGCTCCAAAAAGTCTACTAAAAAGACTCTGCAAAAAGATGCAGATGAAGAGGACTCTGACGAGGAGATCCATCACCCTGAGAGGAGTGAGCAGGAAGAAGAACTCGAGGATTACCCCGGTGTGGTCAAGGACTACAAAGACCTGGAGAAAGTGGTACAGTCTTTCCGGTACGATGTTGTCCTGAAGACGGGCCTTGATATTGGGAGAAAGTGAGTATGATGGACCACCTGTCTGGTTAGTGTAATACCGAATTACAAGTCACTCGGCCTCTATTATGGGGAACAATAACTGTAGATGTGAAAGGTAATCTGTTCCAGTTACGTCACTTTGCAAATGAGAGACCTGACCCCCAAGGACGTCACTTGACTACCCTTAAGTCCTATGTGCCATGTTTCCTTAATCCTAACACACAGTTGGTGTGCTCCAGTCCTTGACTTAACAACATAGTTCTCTTTTTTTCTCCTCTATAGTACTGGGGATCAAACCCAGAGCCTTGTACATGGCAGGCAAGTGCCCTACTACTGACCCATGCCTTTGCCCCTAAAAGAGAAGGGAATCATTTTATTAGTGCTACAAAAGCCCATTGATTTCCCATAGACTACAGTATGAGAAAGTACCTCCCAGAATTGATGGAACCAGTGATGGTTAAGAACACAGGTTTTAGCCGGGTGGTGGTGGTGGTGGTGGCGGCGGCGGCGGCGGCGGCGGCGGCGGCGGCGGCGGCGGCGCACGCCTTTAATCCCAGCACTCGGGAGGCAGAGCCAGGCGGATCTCTGTGAGTTCGAGGCCAGCCTGGGGTACAGAGTGGGTTCCAGGACAGGCTCCAAAGCTACACAGAGAAACCCTGTCTCAAAAAAAAAAAAAAAAAAACCCACAGGTTTGGGGGCTAGCATATTAGCTCAGTGGGTACGTGAGTTCAATTCCTGGGACCCACAGAATGTAAGGAAAGAACTGACTCCCATAGGTTGTCCACAAACCTCTACACATGTGCCATGGTACACATGTGCCCATAGTCATTCAGTCATACACACACACACACACACACACACACACACACACACACACACATACACTAATTAAAAAAAAAGTGGTTTCTGGCCATTGAGGTGGCCCAGTGGGTAGAGGTGCTTGCATATAGACTGCCCACCTTACCCTAGTCCCTGATCCCAGAAGGGACAGGAGAGAACTGGTTCCTGAGTGTCCTTTGACCTTCACAGACTCACTGTGGCATGCATTCACACACACACACACACACACACACACACACACACGGATGCAGCTTCTTGAGCTAGAGTGCTGGGTCATGCCTGCTCTCCGAGCACCCAAGGCTACGTCAGGACACTAGGTTAGAAGCCAGCCTAATCTACATGTTTAAAAAAAAAAGTGCAGCCTGGTCTGCAGAACGAGTTCCAGGACAGCCACAGCTACTCAGAAACCATGACCTGAAACAACAAAACCCAAAAAGTGGATCTTGGGCCAAACTACTAGTACATGACCTTATGCACATGACTGAAATGCGCTGCACCTGTTTCCCCTCCTGTAAAACGGGACTAATAGAAGCTACTTTCGAGGTGGGTTTTTTTGTTTCCTTTTTAAAGACTATTTATGAAATGTCTGTATGACAGGCAGTGGTGTGCACACCATGTCCCATGTGGTCAGCAGACTCCTCGTGGGGCTGCTTCTGTCCTTACAGCTTTGGGAGTCCAGCTCGTGAGTTTTGTCTCACAGGCCCCCTTTCACCTTTTAAAGACCCATTATCACTCTATAGCTCATGCTGGCCTACAGTTTACAATTTAGTTCCTAACGGCCTCAAACTCACTGAAATCCTCCTGCTTCAGCCTCCCACGTGCTGGGACTGCAGGTGTGAGCCCCAAGGATTAAGATCTGTGTAAGTAAGGTGCTGTCCCTGGACCTGGTGTGTAGTAGGCACTCCGCGTATTTGAGCTGTTTTAAATGCTGAGTCACGTGCAGCAGTGTGAAGTTTGAGAGTTCTTTAGCGTGGTCATTCTCTCTGCAGATGTTATATTCCACAGTGACCTCACTGCTTGGTCATTCTGTTAGCAGTCACTGATGGTGTGTATACAAGGTAAGAATTGTGATACCAGCAAATTCAAGACTTCACACGCCTTTAATCCCAGCGCTTGGGAGGCAGAGACAAGCGGTCCAGAGGGCGAGCTCCAGGACAGCCAGCTACCTGTCTCAGCAAAAAAAAAAAAAAAAAAAAAAAAAAAACCCTTCTGTGATTTGTGCCTATGGAGTAATTGTGTGTTTTACTTTGTTTAAATCCATGGAACACCAAAGAGAGCAGTGGCTGTTCTTTGTGTCTGTCTTTTCTGGGCTGGTCACCAGTGGTTCAGACTGAGGGCAATGGCTGTCAGTGCTCACGGGTGGTTCCTTAATGGCATCTCCGTATGTGGTGCCTGGGTTTCCTGTCCCAGTGCAGAGCAGGCAGCTGGGGCAGGAAGGAGCCACTCGTTCTGACCACGATAACTCACTGACCTACTGCCACGCAGTCACTGCGAAACCCACCCGTAAAGCACCATGCAGCAGTCACGGCCTGAGCAGCCGCACCGTTATGGAATCAGAAACGCCTTGGTCTCCCTGTTGTAGATGATGCCCACTTTCACTTTGCATCTCAAATTTGTCACTCAAAATACAGGGGTTTGTGGGGACCCACTGTCTGCGTAGACACGAACGGCTGGTGTTTTCCTCAAAGCTGTGTAGTTGTTGAATGTATTGACATTTCCAGTCTTTTTCTTCTTAACAGCAAAGTAGAAGACGCTTTCTACAAAGGCGAGCTGAGACTGAACGGAGACAAACTGTGGAAGAAGAGCAGGACGGTGAGCCATTCGGCTGTAGTGACAGCCACAGGGTCTGTCTATCCCTCTGCTAGCCAGTGCTGTCCCGTCCCCAACTCCTGCTTGGGCCCTGGTGCCTTCTCCGAGGTCTTTGGTCCTGGTCATGGCTGGTGGGAATCATCTACGCGGGCCACTGTCTCTCCTCAGGCTTCATGACCTTATAAGGCTACCCTCAGGACTGGCAGCCATCTTTCCTCAGACTTCTGCGACATTAATATGAGCCCCATGGAGTCATGGCAGGTTGATTACAAAGAAAGATCTGACTGAAGAGGTGCCACCTGAGTGGGTGTATAATTCTGTTCACTTCAGCAGTTCTTGCTGGAACTCTGCTCTCTGAAGGGCAGCTGGCAAAATGATGTTCTGTACTTTCTGACAAGTCCATATTGATACTGTTAAGTGAAAGAAGTCAAGCCAGGGTGATGATGCGCCCATGTCAGCCAGGGTTACACAGTGAGACCTTATCTCAAAAAAAAAAAAAAAAAAAAACCAAAACCAAAAATTATTCATAAGAAAATGTACTTCCAATGTCTGCTTTCTAACAACAGAGCGCTCTCTCTCTCTCTCTCTCTCTCTCTCTCTCTCTCTCTCTCTCTCTCTCTCTGACACATACATAAAAGTAAATTCTATTAAAAACTATTCTTTGCATACATACATGTATACCAATCAGCATGTGGGAACTGGAGAGAGGAGGGTCAGGAGTTCTAGGCCAGATTGGGCTACATGAGACTCTGTCTCCAAAATATATTCATACATGCACACACACACACACACACACACACACACACACACACACACACCCGTGATAATACACACCATGGAAGCCAGAGTCAGGAAGACTGCCACAGATTCAGCCAGCCACGTCTACTTGCCTAGTTCCAGGCTGGCCAAGACTATATCCCGACAAAACAAACAGTGTATGTAGATGTTACATATATTTTTAATTAACTATTACTAGTACTTAAATCTCTTATTCTATGTGTATTTTGCGTATGTGCATATGCATGCAGTTCCTGTGGGGGTCAGAAGATCCCGGTACTGGAGTTGCAGATGCCTGTGAGCCACCCTGAGAGCCCTGGGAACCAAACCAGGGTCCCTTGGGATAGTAACAAATGCTCTTAACTGCTGAGCCCTCTCCAGCCCTGTATCCATTTTCTTCATGCCTCTTATAGTTTGAAATTCAATGTTTTTAGATTTATTTGATGGATGTTTTGTCTTTTGTCTGCATATACTGATGTGCACAGTGTGTGTGCCTGGTGCCCACAGAGGCCAGACAAGGGTATCAGGTCTCCTAGAACTGGAGTTAAGGATGGTTGTGAGCCACTATGTGAGTAGTGGGAACCAAACCCACAGTTCTGCAGGAGCAACAAGTGCTCCTAGCTGCTGAGCCAACTCTCTAGCTCCCCTGCATTCATTTTCTTCATGCCTCTTATTTTCCGGCTTTTTAAAAACGTGTTTAATTGGGCAGGATGGGGACTGTGGAGACACGTGTGTCACGGTATGGATGTGGAGGTTAGAGGACACTCGGAGTGCCTTCTTTCTTCCTCCGTGCTGATTTCAGGGATCAAACTCGGGTCGTCGGGCCTTGCTGCAAGTGCTGAGCCATCCTTCCCTCCCTCTGAGAGATATAAGTAATGAGGGTTTGCTTGTTTGAGACAGGCTCTCACTTGTGTAACCCTGGCTGGCCTGAACTCACAGAGATCTGCCTGCCTCTGCCTCCTGAGTGTTGACATTAAAGAATGGTTGACCATGGTTTTTATTTTTTGTTTTTTGTTTTTTGGGGGGTGGTGGTGTTCGAGACAGGGTTTTTCTGTGTAGTTTTGGTGCCTGTCCTGGAGCTCGATCTGTAGCCCAGGCTGGCCTCAAACTCACAGAGATCTGCTTGGCTCTGCCTCCTGAGTGCTGGGATTAAAGGTGTGTGCCACCACCACCCGGCAATCATGCTTTTGTTGTTGTTGTTTTAAATATTTTATGTGCATTGGTGTTTTGCCATGGGTGTCGGGGTCCCCGGAACTGGAGTTACAGACAGTCATAAGCTGCCATGTGGGTGCTGGGAATGGAATCCAGGTCCTCCAGAAGAGCAGTCAGTGTTCTTAACTGATGAGCCTTCCTCCAGCTCTTTAACCATACTTTTTAACCATGAGATTGTATCACTTAACAAAACTAAATAAAGAGGACATACAAAATCTTTAATTAAAAGCCTGAACACAGCAGCAGGGCTCTAGCTCAGCTGATAAGAGTGTTTGCCTTGCCCTGGGTTCAGCCCCTCAGCGTCACATAAACTTTAACCCCAGCAGGAGGAGGGTCAGAAGTTCAAGGTCAGCCCCTCTACAGAGTGGGTTTGAGGCCAGCCTGGAATGTATGATACCTGTCTCTTGGGGAGGAGAAGGCTTCAGACCTAAGGCATGCTTAGAGACCTATTAGCAGTTAGCAGTGGGGCGATGAAGGCAGAGACAGTGTTGAAGCTGGGTTCTATTTTTCTTTCTTTCACGATCCAAAAGCCTGCTGCTGGGCAGGATCTGGCTGCCTCGTGTTTCCTGGGGTGTGGAACACTGAGTGTGTCACGTGTGCACGAGGGAACGCTGAGTGTGTCGCGTGTGCACGGGGAACACAGAGTGTGTCGCGTGTGCACGGGGGAACACAGAGTGTGTCGCGTGTGCACGGGGGACACTGAGGCTCCCTCAGGCCCTCTCCCTGGGCATGCAGTCCGTCGCTGCTGCCTCCATGCACAGAAAGGGGAATCGTCCTCCATCCTCGTCTCAACCTCAATCAAGGCCAAAGAGCTCTGATCCCTTTGGGCTAGCAGGTGCAGAGTGACCTGTCAGCCATTGTGTGTGACCTCACAAAAGCCAGTGCTCCCCGTGGGCCCTTCTCTCCATGCTGCTTTCCTAACCGTGCCCAAGCTGCCATTTCTACTGCGTTACCTTCTGAACCCCCTCCCTGCTGGAGCGCCATGTGCAAACCCCGTAAGCTGTCCTCCTGCTTTGAGGTATTGTTACCACAGCCTAATTGCTGTGCTTCATTCTGTCGTGTTCTGTCGGCTCGGCTGCTTTCCAGCTTTCTCCTGAGGGTCAGCAAAGGCAGAGGCCAGTATTAACACTGCCTTGTTACCAGGAGGCCTGGTAGCCATAGAAACTGCAGCTGAGGGGAGATTTGAAATGTAGATATTTGAAGCAGCCACTAATCCCAGCCCGTTTTGCTTTGTGTCTGAGAGGACCAGGCCTTGGATGGGGCTAAATAAAACATGCCTGCGTCCCCAGCCTGCTCCGTGGAGCCAGGACCCGGCTACAGGCCCTGAGGGTCCAGCTTGTCAATTCCCCCAACTCCCACCTGCCTCCGAGAAAGCTTTTCTGTGTTCTGCAGACTAGGTGGGTCCAGAGTGCGCCATGCTGTGCAGCCCTGCTCTGACGGGCTTGAGATTCCCAAGCATGGAGAAGGATGCTGTCCTATACTTACCTCCCAGGCTGGGGCGGACCGAGAGGAAACATCTGAGCCCTAGAAGGCAGAAATGCTATCTTTCCTTTCCTTTTTTGAAGATGCTTTGATTAGTCATATTAATTAGTCATAACATCTCATGGCATTTTCATACATGCATATGATGGGTTTTGATTGTGTTCACCTCCCCATTAGCCTCGTCCCCCACCCCCTTCCTTTTCCCAACTCCTCACTTGGATTTTCATGGAACTTTTCTTTCTTCTTCTTCTTCTTCTTCTTCTTCTTCTTCTTCTTCTTCTTCTTCTTCTTCTTCTTCTTCTTCTTCTTCTTCCTCTCCTCCTCCTCCTCCTGTCTTCCTTTCCTCCTCCTTTTCGTCCTCTCATCTTCCTCTTCCTCCTCCTCCCTTTCCTCCTCGTCTTCCTCCTCCTCCAACCTCCACACAGGCCTTGGCATACACATGTGCCACACCCCCAAAATAATTAAACTGTTTCAAAAAACTTAAGTTGGGGGTTCAAGAGATGGCTTAGCAACTAAAAGCACATGCTGCTCTTCCAGAGGACCTGGGTTCAATTCCTGACACCCACATGGTGTCTCACAGCCACCTGACTCCAGTTCCAAGGGGATCCATTCCATCTCGGACTTCCAAGGACACCAGGCATGTTCATGGCACACAGATATATGCAGGCAAAATAACCATACATAAAATAAATCTAGAAAACTCTTAAATTTTAAGTGAATTTGAATGAAATGGGCCAGTTTGTAAGCTGTGTATTTCTTTCGTTGTGGGAGGGAGGCTTGGTCTCTTGTTTGCTTTGTTATACTTCTTTTTAAGATTTTTTAAAATCAGTTTTTATTTGATGTGAATGGGTGTTTTGCCCACATGTCTGTCTGTACACTCTGTTTGCCTGGTGCCCACGGAGGCCAGACGAGGGTGTCAGATCCCCTGGAAGTACAGTTGCAGGCGGCAGGAGCAGTGATGACTGTTAACCACTGACGCAGCTCTGCAGCCCTTCAGTAGAGCCTGTGGCCCCTTCAGAGTTGCTTTAAGCCAACAGAAGCAGTTGTTGGTCCTGGCTCACACTTTGGCAGAAACAGCAGTGGGTGGCCGGGTGTGTTCAGCCCCTCTGGAGTTCCTGGCCAGATTCTCTAATGCGCTGAGCTGCTTGGACCAGGTGTCTGCCAGGTGTTTCTATGTGCCCAACCCAGGCTGAGGCCTGGAGATAACATGGCTGCTCCAGAGTGTGGGTTGACAAGCTCTAGCCACAAGTCCTCTGGTGAGATTATTTGGACCTCAACCCCTCTAGCCACCCTTGCCCTCTCCTGTGCTGTCCTCCTCTGTGGGCCAGGGCTGCCCTCCCTCCCGGAGACACGCTCGAGGGGCAGCCAACCATTGTTCCACGGTGACAGAGGTTTAACACACCGTCCCATCCCCATTTTAGGTAGGTCACCTGGGTGAAAATCAGTGCCAGTTTTCTTCCTAGTGCATCTAGTACTTTCTTTGCACAGTCGTGCTAAGACTGTGCCCCACTCTTCGGTGTTTTACCTGTGTTCGCAGACAGACAGGTCCGTTCAGTACTCCTTCAGTTCTCTGACTGACTTTCCCAACCTCGGCCATCCATCTGCCAGTCATGTCTGTCAGGGAAGGTACTGGCTGGGTCCAGCCCTGTGCGTGAGGCCCCCTATGTGGCCACCCACAATGCAATTCGGACCTAGGGTGACAGTGTCAGGAGGCAGGGCTCTTCTTACTTGTCCCCTGTGTGGGCTGTGTGGACTGGCCTCGCTTTCCCAGACTGCAGTAAAGGTTCTTCTCTTCTGCCTCAGGTGAAGGTGGGAGATACCTTGGATCTCCTCGTTGGAGAGAACAAAGAGACAGGGACTGAGGTGGTGATGCGGGTTCTCCTGAAAAGCGTCTCTGAGGAGAAGACCGAAAACGACAAGCACCGAGTGCTGTTGCGACGGTGGAAGAACTTAAAGCTGCCGAAGAAGACAACGACGTCGTCTAAATAACCATGGCTTCTCCCACGGCTGCGCCCCATTGTCAGGGGGCTGCCTAAGGAGAGGACGTTTGTACTGAAATAAAGTTCTCCTGTCACTGTGGAAGCCTTGGAGCATTTTGTGGAAGCTGGGATCTGGGTTTCCTCCTGCACTGTGCTCCTTAGACCTGGCGTTCTGAGAGCTCCCTTGTCCTGAGCAGAGACCAGTGCTGGAGGAGCCCGGGCCAGCGAGGACGCTAGCACCTGCCTGCCATTTTCCACATTAACTACCTCAGGAGTCATTGTAAAATAAATTGGCCTTGTTTCTTTGTGGGTTTTGTTTTATTTTTGGTATTTTATTTTGTTAGACAGGGTCTCGCTGTATAACCCTGAGTGGCCTCAAAATCACCAAGCTCCACCTGCCTCTGCCTCCTGAGTACTAGGAGTAAAGAAAGACAGGTACACCACACTTGCTTGTTTCTTTTTTCAGACTGTCTCTGATAGCCCAGGCAGGCCTTTAATTCCTGATCCTCCTACCTTTAACTCCGAGAGCAAGGGTTATAGAATAGACATGTAATACCATGCCTGGCTTCTTAGCGTTTATTTAGATATTTGCCACCTAGGGACCGAGATCCCCAGATACAGGCTTCCTGTGGCTAAAGCCAGCAGAGTCAAGATCACCCTTCAGATTATGACAGGACAAGCTTTGGAGGGACCTGTTACCACTTAGCTCTAAACACTAGTCTGTTCTCTTCAGTTGGTCTGTGCAGTCCAGAGGACTGAAGTTGCCCCCCCAGTTCCAGCTGGTCCACTTAGAATCCATTTGGAATGGTTTATTTAGGGCTCGTAGATAAGCCAAGGTAGCCAGAGGCTGGCTTAGTAATGGCCCTCAAGCTAAGAATGGCTTCAACATTTTAATGTTTGGTGCTTAAGAGCTCTGCCCTTCCAGATGACTCGGGTTCAGTTCCCAGCACCCCATGGCAATCAACCATCTGTAACTCCAGTCCTAGGGGATTCGATGTCCTCTTCTAGCCTTTGTGGGTACCAAGCACGCATGTGGTTCACAGACATACATGCAAATACAACACCCATACATGTAAAATATCATTTTTAGTTTAAGAAATTCTTTAGTGTTCTTTTATAAGTTTGTATGTATGTATATATGCGCGCGCGCGCGCGCGCGCGCGCGCACACACACACACACACACACACACACACACACACACGACAGTTCCTATGACCTGCAAAGCCTAAAATGTTTACTCTCTGACCCTTTTACAGGAAAGATTTAACTCCTAGCTCAAGAAAAGAATCAGTTTAGTTTCAGCAGAAATGGGAACCACACAGGCTTTATCAAAACAATAGACTAGTTCTAACTCACAAGAACATGCCACAAAGGACTAAACCGACATAAAGAAGAGCAGAACTGAGCACATGTGCACACTCCATGGCGTTCATGGTGTGTACACTCGGGTTGGTCTGTGACTTCCTAGCAGTCAAGTCTTAGCACTCGAAGGAGCAGTTCCAAGATGCACTGCCCATCCTCTGTGAGACCACTCATGATGGCTCCTTTGTCCCCAACTTCCTGAGAGTGGAGGGAGCTTCCAGAGAGCCCAAAGCAGTTAAGTGGGGGCCATGACTCAAGTTTTCTACCTTGTTTTGGAGAACCCAGGAAAATTTATCTTAATTTGAAAATTTAAACTCTGAAGGACCAGTGAGGTGCCTAGAGGGTTAAAGGTGTTGCCACCCAATGACGTAAGCCTAGTAACTGAATTCATTCCCTCAGACCCACATGGTGGAAGAAGAGAACCAACTCCCAAAATTTGTTCTCTGGCCATCACACACATGCTCAGGACACCCTCCAATTCTTTAAAAAAAAAAAAAAGTTTTAGAACTGGGTGTAGTGTTGCATACATTTAATCCCAGCCCTTGGGAGGCACAGGCAGGTGGATCTCTGTAAGTTCAAGGTCAGCCTGGTCTATACAGTAAATTCTAGGCCAGCCAGGACCACCTAAAAAAGACCTTGTCTCAAAAAATTTTTTTTTATTTTTAATCAAAATGTTTCAAAAACTTTAAACTCTTAGGAAGAAATAATAAATACTGTGTAAAAGTACAACATGGAATTTCTGTTTCCATCCTTGGTTATTTTGGCTTTTCTGCGTCATCAGTAAAAACATAGTGTGTTTAGTTTCCATGTGAGGTAGTAACAGAGTTATAATTAATTATATAGCCATACTTCATCTCATGTCCTCCTCTCCCTCTCTCCCCTCCCTCTTCCTCAGCTTCTCTTTGCAAAGTGCACAGAAAACTCGAGAAGCCTTGGATGGTGGGGGCACGTAATCCAGCAGCAGGTTTCCTAAAACAGCCCATTCTGTAGGCAGGTGAGCAATGATCAAAACTTTCCCTACCTCTCTGCATCTCACAGTCCTTCCTGGACAAACAAGGAGCAGGACAGAAAGCCAGAGCACGAAAGGCCTTTAGTTTTGTTTGTTTAAGGCTTCAGTACGTAGCTGAGCCGGCCTTCAGTGCAAGATCTTTTGGCCTCAGCAGACTAGCTGCTGGGTTCTAGGTGTGTACCACCATAGCTGGCATGAAGACAGCCACTTGAAAGGCCATTGATGGTTTGTACCCAGCTTAACTGCTTAGCAGGTCGAACTCATTCCCAACTACAGGGTTTTTTGTTTTTTGTTTTGTTTTTTCGAGACAGGGTTTCTCTGTGTAGTTTTGGTGCCTGTCCTGGATCTGGCTCTGCCTCCCAAGTGCTGGGATTAAAGGCGTGCACCACCACCTCCCGGCTTCCAACTAGTTTTTAAAAATCAAACTATGGGCCAGGCATAGTGACACACACCTTTAATCCCAGCACTCAGGAGGCAGAAGCAGGTGGATTTTTGTGAAGCCAGCCTGGTCTAAATAGAGAGTTCCAGGATGGCCAGAGCTACATAATGAAACCTTGTCTCGGGAGAAGAAAAAAAAAAAAAGAAAAAAAAAGCAAAGCAAAACAAAATAATCGAACTGTAAGGGCCAGAGAGGCAGCTCGGGTCAGGAGCCTGCACTGCTCCTGTGGAGGACCCGAGTTCAGTTCCCAGCACCCCTATCAGGTGGTCAAAATCACCTGTAACTCCAGCTCCAAAGGATACGATATCTCTGTGGCACCCAAACTCCACATACACAAAGACATGTAATTAAAAATAAAATAACTCTTAAGATCTTTTAAAAATTAAGACATCTGATCACAAATTATGTTTGGTCATAGCATGTGGCAAAAGATTGATCTCAAGAGTTGCCTCCAATGTGAGGGACGAGGGACATATTTATGAAAACTAGCCGACAATCTTAAGAGCAATTCATGATGGTTCGTGGCACTCTTACAACTCACTCATTACTGAAGCTGAACGGCAGCTGCCTTTTAATGTGGTCCTGGCAGGGCATCCCCAGTAAAAATGTGACCAGCATAATGACTTGATCAAAGACAACCCTGGACACACGCCAGCGCAGTGGTTCTCAACTGGGGGCAACTTGCCCACTTTCCTTGGGGGCATTTGGCAATCATTATATTTTTAGTTGTCATGATGGACAGGATACGAGGGACACCAAGAAAGGAGAGCCTGAAGATGATGCTGAACATCCCATAATGTCCAACAGAGCAGCATGTCAGCAGTGCTGAGGTTGGAAAATCCTGTTCTAATAAGATGACAGAGGGGGGAAATTATTTTAAATATATTGTTTGGCTGGATATGTTGGTGCATGTCTGTAACCTCAGCTCTTGATTAGTATAAGCAGGAGGATCAAATGTCTCGGGCTATCACAGGTGACATGGAAAAAAACCCCAAACCAGAAAAACAAAAACAACCCTAAATAGTTAAAGAAAATACATCCTGCTTTCTCAGGACAGTTATGAACATAGTTATGCTACATTCAAGGCATGAGTGCTATAAGGTTATAACTGGTTCATCTGGCCCTTTTACCAAAATGACAATCCTCCTTAGTGAAGTTTCTAGGAAAGAGGTTGTCAACTGAAATCTCTGCCATCTATGCTCTATACAGATGGGGAGGCGATTAGATTTCACTGTAAAGTCCTGAGCTCTAAACCACTGGAGCTTGCTGCTGTGGAATAATCCTTCTGTACACTGTGTGAATATATGTCACCATGATGGGTTTAATAAAGAAGCTGACTGGCCAAGAGCTGAACAGGATAAAGTTAGGCAGGAGATGAACATGCCATGCTAATGAAGGTACTGCCACATGGCAGAGCATAAATAAGGAATATGAGTTAACTTAAAATGTAAGAGCCAGTTAGTAACAAGCCTGAGCTATTGGCCGAGCATTTGTAATTAATATGAGCCTCAGTGTGTTTATTTGAGAGCAGCTGCAGGACAGGAAAGCTCCACCTACAGCTTGCTATGTAGGCCAAGCCTGCCTTGAACTCAGAGACCCACCTGCCTCTGCCTCCCAATGCTGGGATTAAAGTTGTGCATCACTATGCTTGGAAACCTATTTTTCAAGACATTAAAAAAACCTTTCAGAGCCGGGCGGTGGAGGTGCATCCCTTTAATCCCAGCACTCAGGAGGCAGAGGCAGGTAATCTCTGAGTTTCAGGGCAGTCTGGTCTACAGAGCGAGTTCCAGGACAGCCAAGGCTGTTACACAGAGAAACTGTATCTCAGAAAAACAAACAAAAAATAACTCAGTTGAGATGTTCATGAACCTACCTCAAGGGAAAAGGACGTTATCTCAAGATGGAGAAGAAAGGAATATAGAGCAATGATTTCGTATGTACAGAGTTTCTGTTTTGTGTGATGGAAAAACCCCACAAACAGATAGTAGTATCAGGATATAATATCATGAATGTAATAAATCATATCATATAGTTATTGAATGAATACTGTAAATGTAATCAATAAATACCACAAATGTAATTAATATGAGTGTATTAATATGAGTGTAATTAATATCTTGAATGTAATTCATGCCACTGAATTGTGAACTTAAAAATAGTTACAATTGCAAATATTATGTTCATTTAAAAAAATAAGGTAGAATGTAATCACCATACATTATATGTGTATATGAAATTGAAGACAGCAATGTTCTAAAATAGAAAGTGGTGATGGTGTCATGGGCCTATGAGGATGCTGGACTAAAGTCTATCAAATTGTACAAACAGGCGAATTGTATACTATGTGAATTACTTGTCAATAAAGATTTTATAAAACGTAAAAAAAGAAAAAAATCTTTATAGTTAGCAAAAGAAGAAGAAGAAGAAGAAGAAGAAGAAGAAGAAGAAGAAGAAGAAGAAGAAGAAGAGAGGAGGAGAAAACGAAAACCAAAAACCAACCAAACAAAAGCTCTGGGATTCTAGCTCTTGATTCTGAAGCAGAGACATCAAAGGCTAAAATGTAGAGGCCAACTTTGAGTAATGCAATCAGTATTAACCACCTGAAGAGACAGCATCAATGGTCAGAGGCCTTATGCATACTGAAGTGTTTCTCTCTCCACACACTTAAGAGTTCAGCTTGTCAAAACCAAGGATGGAAACTCCTCATGCCTTGCAGCAGAAATCACACAAGCTGAATCCCTGTCAGCTCTCATAACATGCTTACCAACATCATTCCAGCCTGTGAGAAACTGGAGGGTCAGGAGAGCATGTAGTCCCCCAGTTGTGCCTCAGGCCAGTGAACAGCTTCATTACATCTGCAATGGCCTGGCTGTCTTCTGCAGAGCAGCAAGGCCCAGTCTGCTCATACCCACCGGTCTGCTCATACCCACTGGTCTGTTCATACCCACCAGTCTGTTCCTTCCCACCGGTCTGTTCATACCTGTTCATACCCACTGGTCTGCTCATTCCCACCGGTCTGCTCATACCCACCAGTCCGTTCACTCCCACCAGTCTGTTCATACCCACCGGTCTGTTCACACCCACCGGTTTATACCCACTGGTTTGTTCGTACCCACCGGTCTGTTCATTCCCACCCGTCTGTTCATACTCACCCGTCTGTTCATTCCCACCGGTCTGTTCATACCCACCAGTTTATACCCACCAGTCTTTTCATACCCACCGGTCTTTTCATACCCACCGGTCTGTTCATTCCCACCAGTCTGTTCATACCCACCGGTCTGTTCACACCCACCAGTCTGCTCATACCCACCAGTCTGCTCATACCCACCGGTCTGTTTATACCCATGCACACCTTGCAAATCAGCCTCAGACAAGACCCGTCAGGTTCTGTGCTCTTAACTTCCTGACAGGTTGAAATGGGCTGCTTAACTAGCCACTCATAGGGCCAGGGCTAGTCAGTTAAGGAGCAGGCCCAGGAGCTGGCCGGCCCTCCCACGGCATTTGCTGAGCCTTCTCTCGAGGCAGCAAGGCCTTACTGCATTTCTTTCTCTTTCGAGGCCTTAGACCCCCAGCAGCACCCCAACCTTCACTTCCAAGGCCACATCAACCTCTTGTTCAGCGTGTGCTCAATCTTCCCTGACAATAAAACCCACTTCCTCTGTTCAACTCCTCAGAATATTTATCCTACCGTTTGGAACAAAATCTCCAAATCTAGAAATAAAAATTAAGCCAATTAAGATTTTTAAATTGAGCTGGGCGGTGGTGGCACATGCCTTTAATCCCAAGATGCAGGAGGCTGAGGCAAGCGGATCTCTGTGAGTTCGAGGCCAGCCTGGTCTACAGAGGGAATTCCAGGACAGGCTCCAAAGCTGCACAGAGGAAACCCTGCCTCGAAAAACAACAAAGATTTTTAAATTGAGCCAGGCATGGTGGCATAGGCCTGTAATCTTGGCACTCTGGAGGTGGAGGAAGGAAGGTCAGGTCAGTGAAAGAGATACCTGACCCCATATCAATAAAAGCAACAGGATGTGGTGGTGCACATCTTAATCCCAGTACTTGGGCATGAGAATCGGAGCTTGAGCCAGCCTGGTCTAGTGAATTCCAGGCCAGTTGATCTCTGCCTCAAAAAAAAAAAAAAAAAAAAAAAAAAAAAGCCAAAAAAGCCAAAGTCATCATAACATTGATGTATATGGAAATATGGAAACCTGCCTCTTCCCTCCTACATAAGCTTTCTAAGTAAGATTGTTACAGAGCGATTTAACATGCATGCAGTGGGAGACCACTTAATTGAACTCTTTTCCCAGGCATGTGTATGAGTGTTTTGCCTGGATGTATGTCTGTGGTCCATGTGCGTGCCTAGTAGCCAAGGAGGTCAGAAAAAGACGCTGGATCCCCTGGAACTGGAATTACAGATGGTTGGGAATTGTCATGCGGGTGTCAGGGATTGAACCTGGGTCCTCTGGAAATACATCCAGTGCTCTTAACCGCTGAGCCATCTCTCCAGCCTGACACATGCTCATTTTTAATCAGTCAAAGAGGAAGAACACACATCCTTTGTTATCAGGCTAGCTTTGAGGAACTACATCCCACATGCGGCACAGTGGACGAACTGGGGTCCAAGGGAAGCTCTGTTGGGCTAGGCAGGGCTGGCACCAGGCCAGAAAGGTGGAAAAGTTCAGATGAGTGTCTCATCTTGTGGTGTGCGGTCAAGTGGGACTGGTGGTCTCCTGGTGAGTTCTGTCACTCCCTGGTGGCCAATGGAGACCATGTGAGCTATAGCTGTTACCCAGGCACTAAAATCCTCACTCACGTTCTTCCTTGTGACTGGGAGGAAGGTGCACAGACAGGCAGACAGACAGATCCAGACACACTCTAAGTGGCGAGGGACCTAAAGAAATGAAGTGTTAAGAGACCACAGTTTTTCTATTTTTATATTTTATATAATTAATAAAACAGTGCTTGTATAAAAATTCACACAAAGTTGCTAGAGAGCATACAATTTCCAAAAATGTCCTGGTTTGTGTTACATTCAGTTTTCTAAGGGTGCACTCCAATCAATGGTAACAGGCAGACAGGATGTGGTATCTCGTTCTCTTTGGTAAAACTATCCTCACAGTTATTTCCTCCTCACAGTAGTAACTCTGATATCCACTTTGTGCAGGGTCTGCTCGTGCTGGGATGTCAGACATTAAGGCTGGATCTACGAGAGGCAAGGACTTCCCACAGCAGTACCAGCCCCCGGGCCCTCACCCCCACTTCAGAATGACCCAGGGACCTCCAACCAGGAGTCTCCAGGTCCCTCTCAGTCAGGCAAAAAGCAATCTCTGGGGGAATGGTAGAAACTGAGGCTATTTCTACAAGGACCCAAGCAGCCACACTGTGGTGTGATCAGGCCAAATCCAGTCACCACCAAGTAGATCCCATTGGTCGGTTGATGATTGCTGCTGATATAAACCCGTCACCCCCTAACTTAAAAGGAAAGGCAGGCTTGGGGCTCAACACTGAAGGGGAAGGGCACTGAGCACTAACAACACTAGACACTTTACTCCCTGACGAACATCTGTCATCTTACAGACACGGCCACGTGAACTAAGAGCAGGATTCGAACACTGTACATTCATACATTCGTTAACAACTTCCTAACAGAGAAAAGCAAGACCTCCACCACCCACTGTGACATACTACCTCAGTCAATGTCAGAATGTCTGTGCTAACCTTTAATCCTCTGCGTACAAGGCAAAAATAACCCACAACACAAATGAAGAATTTAGACGGGGAACAAGGAAAGCAGTCGTCAACAGATCTCATGAAACCCATTAAATTCTGAAAAAATAAGTATTTTATATTTATATTGCTTCATGAAAAAAAAATGCCCCCTGGAGCCACCTGTATGGATGGGAAGTGAGGATACCATACAGTCCAGGGGGTAGGAATCAGCTCCCAGAGTGTCCGCCTCTTTTCACTGAAAGGAACAGTGAGATTCGGGGTGGGGGGTGGGTGGGGTGGGTGAAGCCCTACATAGTTAAAGTGTTAAGGAAACTAAAATACAGTTTCCCAGAATTTAACAAAAAGTCACGCTTACTTCCTAGAACCTGCCGTCTCTCTGCTGTGAGTAGACAGGACTTGTAAAAACTCAGTAACTGATTGTGCTTCTGCCGCAGCAGGGCCACACTCCACTCCAGAAAGCAGGACAATTTCCACATGGCTTGGAATCCTCTTGGTTATATCCTCAAGACCAGAACAAATCCATGGAATTCTCTCTGACTAGCGGAAGGGTGAGAGCGTGCCACAGCCATCTTTGGGGTAGTGTGTGTGTGTGTGTGTGCATGCATGCATGCATGCGAGCGTGCGTGTGTGTGAGAGAAAGAGAGAGAGAGAGAGAGAGAGAGAGAGAGGGAGAGAGAGAGAGGGAGAGAGAGAGAGAGAGACTAAGGCATTGGAGAGAGGCCCAAGTAAGGGGAAGGGGGAGTCTTTTGGATGCCCCTGTGACCTTCTTTCTGGGCACAAAGAAGGTTGCTTTGTTTGTGGAGCACCCCCCCCCACTTTTTAGTAAGGAGATATGTTTGCAGGTGTGGTCATGTGACAGAGAGCCATGAAGGCCCTGTGTACTTCTCAACATCAATAATTTAGGTTTACAGTTACAGCATAAATAACCTGAAAATGACAGTGAATAGAAGCTTTATAGTATTCAAAATTATGTTATTTTTTAAATGCCCATTGGGTACATGCAAAATTATATCATATTGTCTACTAGAACTAAAGTTCTTATCTGCATGAGAAAATTCATAGATTATTTCTATCATTTCTGCATATTAAGGTAGCAAAATAGTAAGCCATTAAGTTATCACATTTGAAATGTCCCACGAGGCTTTTATGACTACCCAGGCAACTCAATTCATTTTCTAGGTCAATGGTAGATGGATTCAGTTTGGAAACACTGCTTCCTTTCCTTCTTAGGCTCTGGCCCAGTGTGGAGGGTAGAAGAGATGTGTGCCTCCAGGGCAGGGGTGGGCCGGGGTGGGCCGGGGTGGGCCGGGCTGGGCCGGGCCAGGCCAGGACGGCAGAACTTCCTGGAAGGTTTGAGGAGGTCTGAGTGGGGCTGGGAAAGGGCAGGGGTACTCCATTTAAGATGGTCTGGGTCCTTCCGACACCCGCAGAAGAGCCCTAGGCTCTTCGAGGTACAAGGCCATGCTGCTCATGGGAGGAGCTAACACTGAGGTCTGGGGATAGGACTTTGTACAAATACATGGAAAAGTAAACAGTTCTTGGTGAACCAAGAGAAGCCCACCCATAAATCACACAAAAATGTCCCTACACCTTGTGTCCCATCTCTGTGTGCAGAGGGAACAGGGCTGTGGAGGACACAGCTCACGTGGAGTCCTGTGAACTGAGCCTCCACATCTACCTACATTCATATCTTCTTCCAGTGTTCTGTCTACAGTGAGCACCACAGGGCAGGCAGACAGGCTGAGCCCCAGGGAACCTTTCGGGGGGCCACGGCAGAAGGGGACTCACAGAGTATCAAGGGGCTACGCACTACTTCTAGTACTTAGATTCCATCCTGTCTGCTGGATCCAAGGGGCTTCTGGACTCTTCCAAACTCAGATGTCAAACACAGGATTAGTAAAACTAGTCACTGTGCCACCTGAAGCCAGTTACCCATAACGCCTGAATATGGCATTTCTTTAAAGAAAAAAAAAAAGCATAAATCTAAAATCATCTTTAAAAATCCCAGCAATTTAAGTAATCTTACAGTATCTCATTTCAAATATTTTAAGATTTCTTTTCCCCTAAATAAAATGGCTCCCAAAGAGCCCGATGATTTTCTTTAAAAGGATTTAATTTTAATTTAAAAAAAAAAAAAGATAAAAATGGAAGATGTAAAACATGGGAGAGAAACAAGCTGCTGAATTTGTATTTTGCTGTTTTTGAGACAGGGTCTCATTATGTAACCCTGCTGGCCTGGAATTCATTATGTAGACTAGACTGGCCTTGAACTCACAGAGGTCCAATGGCCTCTGCGTAGAGGTGTGGGCTACCACATCTAGTCTAAATTTGTATTTTGAATTGTGAGGGTTAGGGAGGGCGCCCCAGCCCTGAGGAGGGACCTACCCTGTCAATTCTTGGATTTCACAGCTTGGCTACTCCCGGGCTCCGGCTGTGCCACCAGGGATCACAGAATAACGTCGTGAATACAAGAGACCAAATTCAAGGCTGCTTTCTTGTGGCTGGGTAGGTGTTAAGTGTGCAAATGTAGGAAACCACTCCCCACTGACATAAGGTGCCTGTCTGTGGGTACCGTACACGAGCTCCGGAGCAATGCTCGGTCCCCACCCATTGCTCAGCCTGTGGTGACCCAAGTCCCTGGGCGGCCCAGCCCTCTCACTTCTCCACTTTCTTGGCTTTCTTGAGGATGTCGCACTTTTTCCTGTTGGGGCGGCGACACCGCTCATCGATGCTGGGTATACATTCATAGTGCCACACCTCCTCCATCTTCTCCACGGGGTAGACAGCTTCCACGTAATGACGGATGAGCCTCAGCCGCGTGGGGTCCAGCTGCTTCTTGTTGCAAGCCCCGGAGTGGTTGTACTGCAGTCGAAGGTTCTCGGCCGTGAAGAGTTCAGGGAAGAGCCTGACCAGGAGCCGGGCAGCAAAGTTGCCCACGGACAGGCTCTGCTGCACGATCTCACGCACCTCCTTGTCTGACAGCAGGTAGGGGGAAGGCACCGGAAAGTCTGGCGAGGGGACCACCAGCTCGTCCAAGGGGATTTTGCAAAAGTCTTTGCTGCTCCTTTCAGGAGGCAGTGGGGGCCCCTCAAACTCCTCTCGGAACCTCTCGGGGTTGATTGCATAACTTGCTAGGTCCCGGCACTCGGGGCCAGGCACGTGGACCTTGCGCTGCTGCTGGTAGGAGCGCCGCTGCTCCGTGTCCCTGCGCCGACAGCGCTCGTCCAGCTTGCCCACGAACTCCAGAGTCCACACGCGGTCGTTCTTGGCCCGCGGGTAGAGCAGCTGCACATAGTGGCGGATCAGCCTGATGCGGGCCGGGTCCAGCTGCTTCTTGCCCAGGGAACCGCTGCAGTTGTACTGCTTGCGCAGGTTCTCGTGGGTGAAGAGCTCCGGGAAGAGGTGCACCAGCAGGCGGGAGGCAAAGTTGCCAATGGACAGGCTGCTCTCGTAGATGCTCCGCAGCTGCTCCTTGCTCAGCAGGCACTCTGAGCCTGGCATCTCGAAGTCAGGCTGTGGGATCTCCAGCTTGTCAAAATCAATGGGCACCAGCCAGATCTTCTTGGAGCGCCGGCCAGGCCGATCGCCCTCGAAGTTGTCCTCCACCTTGACCACTGAGATGTCATCTGGCAGGCTGGAGGAGTCGTAGCAGTCGTCCCGTGGGGCCTCCCCCTCGCTGCCCCCCTCCAGCCCCAGGCCCTCCAGCTCATCGTTGATACGCTGGGCACACTGCTGCAGCCAGGCCTCCTCCTCCTGCATATCGGGAAAGTAGATCTCCGTGTAGTTGCGGATGATCTGCAGCCTCTGGGGATCCAGCTCCTGCTTGCCACCGTCGCCATAGCAGCTGTACTGCTCACCCAGCTTCCGGTGGTCAAACAGCTCTGGGAAGAGCCGGTGCAGGAGGAACACAGCAAACTCACCTGGGGAGGAGGCCTCATCTAGGAACTCGGTGAGGTCCTGTGTGTCCACCACGTGGTCTGAGGCGATGGTGCTGCTGCGGTCCAGAGACAGAGCTTCTTCTTGGTCCTTGCTGTCCAGGAAGTGGCCGGCATCCACTTGGTCGGCTTCAAAGAAGTTGGTGACCTGGCCGCCTGGCTGGCTGTCTTCCATTTCCCGCTGGGCCCAGAAGCGGCTGAAGAAGTCGTTCAGCTGCGGCAAGCACTCAGCCTGCCACACAGCTGTGTCCTTCACAGAGGGGTAGTAGACCTCCACGTAGTTGCGGATAAGCTGGAGGTGCAGCGACTCCAGCTTCCGCTTGGCGGCAAAGCCGCAGGTACTGCAGCCGGGGGAGAAATCCACATCGCTGAAGAGCTCCGGGAAGAGCTGCACAAGCAGGCGGCAGGCTAGGTCGCCGCAGGACAGGCTCTGCTCCACGATCTGCTTCAGCTCGGCGGGAGTGAGCTGGTACTCGGGCGGAGGCTGGAACTTAGCCACCAGCTCCGAAGGGCTCACCTGCTTCTTGATGCGGCTTACCTCGAGGGAGAGCAGGTCCACCTTGCTGTGAAGCTGGGACATGTTAGATGTGAGCGTGTTGAGCATGTAGAACATCTTCTGGATCAGGAAGTAGATATTGGGGTCCCCATCACTGGCCACCCCAGCACCACATTCCCGCTTCTGAGACTCATTCAGCAGGCGCAGAGGAGAAGGGCTGTTACTGGAGTTTGCCTTTTCAATGAGCTCATAGGGGCTGAGCAGGTCTCCAGAGGGAGGGTTCTTCTTCTCCATGATCTTGTGCGAGATGCCATACAGAGGCTTCTTGTAGGAAGGGGTGGTGGCCTCATTGGAAGGCTCTTCCTCAGCAGGCCACACACAGCTGCCACTCCTGCCCCTGCTGGCTGGCTCTCCGTTTCCCTGGCAGGGCGAGCTGTTCTCACGGTTGCGCATGCCTGCGAGGAGTGCCTAAGAAACAGAAAGCATTTTGCAGAGTTAGGTGTGTCCTGATACACTGCACTAGACTGGGCTGGGACAACACAAAGGACCCAAGGTCAACGCTTCCTTGTCCAAACCACTCTGCTCATCCAGGAATGTACCACAAATATACAGTAGCATCTGAGGGCCAACCTGTTCCATCTCCCTACTCCTTGAGAAAGGGCTCAGGCTAGACCCAGGAAGGGCTCCCACTCTTGTAGAATACTTGTGCCAGACTTCCTGCCTATAGGGCTAACAAAGACCAACTGGTAATGCAGGCCAAAAACGCCTAGAACAGGTGAGAGACCAACTGAACGTGAAGAAATGCCGCGGTTGCCCAGCCATAGCAGGCCACCCCCGGCCTACACCTCACTGTTCTCGGATAGGAACAGCGGTTCCTTGCCATGGTGGCTTCAGCATGCAGCTTCCAGGAGCAGGTTTCTGTTGTAGAGTAGTATTTTAAGGTGGGTTACTTTTGTTTATGTTGCATTTGTTTAACTATGTGAAGCTGTGTTACTGTGCCTGATTAAAACACCTGATGGTCTAATAAAGAACTGAACGGCCAACAGCAAGGCAGGAGAGAGAGAGACAGGCGGGGCTGGCAGGCGGAGAGAAATCTAGAACAGGAGGGAGGACAAGAGATGGAGGAGTGAAAAGAGAAGGAGCCGGAGGAGGAGGAAGAGGAGGAGGAGGAGGAGGAGGAGGAGGAGGAGGACTCCAGGGGCCAGCCACAGAGTAAGAGTAAGATTTACAGAAGTTAGAGAACGAGAAGAGCCCAGAGGCAAAGGGTAGATGGGATAAGATAAGAAAAGCTGGCTGGATGGGTGGTGGTGGTGGTGGTGGTGGTGCACGTGCACGCCTTTAATCCCAGCACTCAGAAGGCAGAGGCAGGCTGATGTCCAGGTTCAAGGCCAGCCTGGTCTACTATAAGTTCCAGGACAGCCAGGACTCACACCGAGAAACCCTGTCTCAAAAAACAAAAAACAAAAAAAAAAAAAAAAAACCAAAAAAAAAAAAAAAAAAAAATCTAGACCTATACCTAAACTTAGCTTTTAGCTGGATGTTGTGATACATATCTATAATCCTTGGAAAAAGGTTGTCAAAAAAAAAAAAAAAAAGAGGGGGCTGGGAATCTAGCTTAGTGGTAAAGTGCTTCCTAATACGCAGAAGATCCAGGGTTTGACCCCAGCACTGCCCCCCACTAAACAAACAACAAACTAATACGTTTTAAAGATGGGCACAGTGGTGCATGTCAGAAGTCCCAGCAGTGGGGAGGCGGCAGCAGTAGGATCAGAAGTTCAAGGCCATCCTGGGCTATATGACACCATATTTAAAAGAGAAAGAAAGAAAAGAGCTGACAGACCACAGAATAGCTGTTGAATGAGGAAAGAAGCCATGTTGTATTACTCAAAAAGCCGATTATTTAAAGTCACCTATGTAAAAAAGTCTAGAAAACACATCTATTGTAGCTCCAGAAAGCAGATCAGTGGCTGCCTGGGGTGGGGGGCAATCCGTGGACAATAAACACAACAGACTGGTGATTGGCGGACTGATGCGCACACACGCTGGAACTTTGACTCTATGGGCCAGTAACCAGATTTCAGTCAGAGACCAATAGTCAGGAACTTGATGGAACATAGACTTGAGAGTTTAATTAATCAGAAGTGCTGATTAGCAAGCCGTGGCAGGTAGCGGAGGAGCACGCGGCTCCAGAGCACCAAGGATGCTCCTTCCACAGCTGGACAAAGAGCCGATACACGCCCAACGGTGCTGCTGAAATTCTTTTTGTTTGTCTGTTTGTTTGTTTTATTTTTGGAGACAGGGTTTCTCTGTATAACAGCCCTAGCTGTCCTGGAACTGGCTCTGTAGACCAGGCTGGCCTCAAACTCACAGAGATCCACCCGCCTCTGCATCCCAATTGCTGGGATTAAAGGCGTGGCGTGTGCCACCACCACCACCGCCTGGTGGTGCTGAAATTCTTTTTTTTTATGTTTAGAATTAGTTTAAGCAAGACAAGTACAGTAGGGACATACCTGGTATTATATCTTATCATCTTTGGTCATGTGAAAAGAGACAAGACTATTCCTCCCAGGCCTTTGCCTTTCCCACAGAGATAATATGCACATACATACCAGGGTATTCTTTTCATGTCCTTGTTTTCAAGCTTATCATAGTTTATGCAACTCTTTCCCTACACCCTGATTTTATGGAGACATTTTCTTAATTACCATTCCTTCCTCTCAGATGACTTTAGCTTGTGTCAAGTTGACATTAAACTATTCAGCGTAGCCACCCTGTGGTAAGAACATTCTGCATGCTGCCCAATACACAGTTCACAGTAAGTTCACAGCTTTCTTACACAGGCTCCCCCCAACATACCATATTAAATTAAATTACACTTGAAAACTTTGGTGTAAGGGCTGGGGACTTAGCTCTTTACAGCTGACTCTCCGGTGTTCTCCAAGTATCTGGAACAAGTTGAAAACTCTCAGACAGTGAGTGGACATTGAAAATGGGGCCTTGGGGACACTGAAAAGGAACAACAGGAAACAAAGAGGCAGGGAAAGGCTGCGGCTGTCTGAGGGAGCATGGGGGCTGCTGTGCACAGTGGGAGCTGGGAAGTGAAGCAGGTGAGTCATGTAGAAGTGTACTGAGTACCAGCTAGATGGAGAGACCTTTATTCAAATTTCAAGAATTGCCTTTATTAAATATCTTCCTTTTTGACAGAATCATTTCATCTGATACAATGATTCTGTCAAATTGTGCTGAAATTCTAATGTCCACACATGGGTTCTGCTAAAATGCAGATCAGGAGCTATGGCTCCGCATTAAGCTCCTGGGTACTAGAGAGTCCTCAGGGTATAGAAGACAGTATCTGACCTCAGTTTACCCCGCCCTGGCAGATCATAACCAGTGCCAGAACAAAACTGAACATGAATTCTTTGTAGGGTAAAAGGACACTCTCAAGGGCTAGGGTTTGCCCAGGTGGCGGGCAGTAAGACACGCAGGAGAGCAGGCCTCGGCAACACTGACTGAACCCCAAACAGGAAGCCCGGAGCCGCCTGTACCTTCCACACACTGACTGGTGAAGTACTTCCTGGACCCCTCAGACAGCTCACAGGAGAGAAACCTGGGCATACAGAGAGTCCTTCTTCTGTGTTGCCGGGGTGCTTATACACGCCAGGCAATCCACCACTGTGAGCTACACGGCATCCTCCACTGGGGATCCTTTCTTCCCTATTTTTTTGGGTGGTGGTTTTTGGTTTTGTGTTTTAAGATGGGGTCTCCCTCTCAGCCTGCCTCCACCTGCTGAGTACTAGGGTCATGGCCACAGAGGGATTTTTGATGATGTTCTGATTCCCATGAAGTGGCCAAGAGCCTGCTTTGTGGTGGGTCTGTAGAGGCTACCATAAGGTCCGTGGCATCTGTCCCCCTAGCGGGTCTAACACACACCTCACCTCTTGAGAGCGGATGGGGGGGAAGGTTGTGGGTGGTCTGCCACCCACTCTCCTGCTCTGCTCCTTCCTCGTGACTCCCTCCCTCTCTTGTCCACTAAACGATGGCACACTCCATTTCTGATCTATGCCACACTGAGCACAGTGGCTGGAACAGAGAAGAGTCGCCGAATGCCTGCCGGCCACACACGTGGTGACTGAAGCAGATGTTTTACCGCTGTCCAACCTCTGCCTAAGAAAAGGCCCCGGGAATGTCTCAGCTTCTACGTCTTGCAGCAAGATCGTTTGAGACCCAGTGAGATAATACACACCAAACACAAGGCCAACCAGTAGTAAGTACGTAACAGATATTTACGACAGCAGGACCGTGCTAAACAAGACTTTTCTTAAGCACAGCAGAAGTCATGGTGTGGGCAAGTTTTCAGTGCAGAGCAGGGCAAGGCTTCTCAGAGGGGTGTGGCAAGGGAGCGCCTTAAAGAGCCCCGGCTGAAGGGGTCGTCAACTCTTCAGAGTTCTGTTTGGCTATTCGCCAGAGAGCGGACGGACTCTTATTTCCGTACTAGGCACTGAACCCAAGGCTTCAAGCTACAGCAATGCTCTACCACAGACTAAAGCCAGCCCTTCTAAATTCTATTTTAAATAAATGTCTTTATTTCTAGGAGATACAGCTCACTGCTTAAGAGGTCAGACTCCTTTTCCAGAAGTCCCAGGTTCGGTTCCCAGCACCCACATGGCTCATGACCATCTGAAACTCCCAATTCCAGGGGATCTGACACCCTCTACTGACCTCCCTGGCCACCAGACAGGCATGTGGTACACATATCTGCATGCAGGAAAAACACTTACACAGAAAATAAATTAATAAATGTTTAACTTATTTTGTAATGCTGTGTGTCTGACTGTGTATGGGTATGAGTGTGTGAATACAGGTGCTTGAGAGCTCAGAGAATCTCTGGAGCTGCGCGCAGGTGTAAGCTGCCTGATATAAGTGCCGAGGATTGAACTCGGGTACTCTAAGCCATCTCTCCAGCCCCATCTCCCCCTTTTTAGACAAGATTTTGTTTCATACTATAGTAAGAACCAAACTCAGGGCCATGAACATGCTTTCAATCCTCATGACCTGGTCTCCCACAGTGCTGAGATTACAGGGGGGTGCTACCACACCCAGTTTAGAAGGTTACTCTTTCTTGATGGAAAATTTTTATGCATTTAATCAGATTTGACACAACTAGAAGCGGGAACAGCTCCTTTTTTAAAAAATGAGAATATAGGAAGGTAGCATGCCACTCTATTTAGAACCGCAAATTAGTCTCTTTTTTAAAAATGGATGAGAGAAGAAGTCATCTGACCACCTGCATTCTGGAGAAATGGAGAGCTGACAACTTGGGATCCGTGCCGTGAGATGCTCAAGCCTGCTGGTCCTGGAGGCCGAGGCCTTCACCTGAGGCTGGCAAGTTTGCAGGCAGGGCAGGAGCAGCTTGTTCCTCTGTGTGCTCTGCCAGCTACTTCCAAAATAAGCTTGCCTGGACTCCAATCTGCTCAGGAGGCCAAAGGAGGAGGATCCCTTGAGCCCAGCGCCTCTAGACTAACCCAGGCAACAAATAAAACATAAAGTTTCATATTCATTGACCTAGACACACACACACACACAGAGAAAGAGAATGAGAATGAGAATGAGAGAGACACAGAGAGGCAGGGAGTATGAGAGTGCACATGCAACTCTTTCATTTTATTTTGCAACAGGATGACTCTTCTACTTGCACAGTCATGTGTGGTCGTGCACACCTTTGATTCCAGCACTCGGGAGGCAGAGGCAGACAGATCTCTGGGAGTTCAAGGCCAGTCTGGTCTACAGAGCGAGTTCCAGAACAGCCAGGACTACACAGAGAAACCCTGTCTCAAAAAGCAAACAAACAAGTGAGAGGATTGGAGCGTGGCTCAGTTGGTCAAGTGCCCGCCGGTTACACAGAGCCTAGGGTGGGGCCGCCAGCACCACGGACAACTATCAGTACTAGGGGGGCTGAAGCAGGAGGATCAGAAATAAGTCATCCATATAGAGAGTTCTAGGCCACCCTGGGCTACATGAGACCCTATCTTAAACAACAAAAAGACACAGAAGGTAGGGGGAGAGGATGGAAGAGAGGCAGGGAGAGAGGAAAAGTAGAATGGGGAAGAGGGGAGGTAAGACAGAACCACACCTCCAAGCAGAGAGACAAGGGTAGACAGAGCTAAGAATCTTCACTCCTGCTCTTCCAGGGCTTTCCCAGAGCAGTCTCTTAACAAAACTAGGCTGTCTTGAAGGCCTGGCAATAGGATTGTTTACCTTTACACCAAGACGGTTGGGAAAGCACCAAAATCTGAGAGTGGCCTGTGTGGTGGTTTGAGAGAAAACGGCCCCCAAAGGGAGTGGCACTATTAGGGGTTGTGGCCTTGTCGGAGTGGGCATGGCCTTGTTGGAGGAAGTGTGTCACTGTGGGGGCGGGCTCTGAGGTCTCATACACGCTCAAGCTTCACTCAGTGAGACACAGTTCACTTCCTGTTACTTGAGGATCAAGGTATAGAACTCTCTGCTCTTTCTCCAGCACCAAGTCTGTCTGCATGCCACCATGTGCCACACCATGACGACAATGGATTAAACCTCTGAAACTGTAAATTAAATTAAATTAAACCACCCAAATTAAATGTTTTCCTTTAGAGAAGTTGCTGTGGTCACGGTGTCTTTCCCAGCAGTAGAAACCCTGACTAACGCTGTGGGACTAGGCAGACATCAAGGGGCTCATGCTGTGAGACCTAAAGTCCTCATGAGACTGCAGGAACAACCAGCTGAGCAGGGCCTATGGTGGTTCCCTGCGTACCTGGAGTGTCTGGGACAGGATCATGCAGGCTTTCCTTATGGAGGAGCAGAAATGCGGTGTGAAAACACTGAAGGCACAAGCAGAGTCCAAAAGCTAAACAAGTATGGAGCTTTTAAAACTAAGACTAAGAATCTTTACTTCCAAAAGGCTTTTGGGGCTAGTAGATGAGGAAACTCATCCAGTGTGTCAGAACCAAGTTAAAGGAAAATGGGAAAAGAGGAAGTAAAAAACTTCAAAGAAGCAAAACACTGTTAGAGTAGAAAACTGATTGCACTGCACCGATAAGAATCAAGTTTTCGTTTCTATGTGCACACCTGTGTATGCACATTGAGCACACTCCTGAGCAGACTTCTCTGAAGGAGCCTGCAGCTGTCGGTCACTGAGGGAAGCACTGCCCTGGCAAACTCTTGTGTCTTACTTGCCAGTTTCTGCAGACCAAATTAGATTTTTAGCAATTTTATGTATTGCATCAAAATGATTTTGGTGGTCAGGGGTGTGCCTGGAGCAATTAAGAACAGCAGTTAAGAACACACCTGCAGAGGACCCTGTTTAGTTCCCAACACCAACTTCAGGAAGCACACAACCACTCCAGCTCTACGGGGATCAGACACCTCTGGCCTCCTTGGACACCAGCACTTATGTGCACATACCCACAAAGGCACATATTCGCACATAATTAAAAACAGTAAGAATAAATCTTTAAAATAGTAAGTTTCACAGACCATGGGATTACTATGAGGTTTTGACAACACGGAGAACTTTGAGTTTGTAATCACAATAATTAACTCTAAGTAATGCAGAACAACTTTTGTTTTGTTTGTTTTTGCTTTCCTGAGACAGGGCTTCTCTGTATAGCCCTGGCTGTTGTGAAACTCAGCCTCCTGAGTGCTAGGTTAAAGACGGGCACCTCCTGGCCTACAGAATAGCTTTGAAAGCAGTGTCTGCTTCCTGACACGCAGCCCCAGTAGCACATGTGGAACAGGATTCTGGGCACCGAGGTCGTCAGAGCGGCACTTACTGGACAGTGCGTGTTCTGGAGGAAGACCTGTCCTAGTGACAGTCTGGAAGAGAACTACGGGGTAAGACTCCTAGAAGACTGACTCACCACCAACCTTGAACTACATCTCTGGATTCTTCCACGTTCCTACGCAAGCAGGACGTGAGAGAACACCTGACTGGAAACCCCTCCATGATTCTCTTAGTCTTATAAACACAAACACTGCCATCCCCACCTGGCATGATGGAAACACTTTCATCAATGGAAACACTTTTGACTAAGTTGCCTGATAAAAAAGCGAAGAGTCCCAGTCGAGGGCAGCGTTTTTCACCCTGGTGCACAGCTCAACACAAAACACCAGCTCCGAGGGGAAGGAAGGGTTAGATCGTCCTACACCGCTGTCCTGTCAACTCGGCGCTCGATGAATTCCTCAAGCGCTGCCAAGGCAACGATGTGCTGGCTGCATTTACTGCCGATGATAAAATCTCTGCTGAGCTGTCTAGGAATATCAAGAAATCTTTAAATCTGTGCTACTTGGCACAGGGTGTCTGGCTGACAGTTCCCAATTCTCCAAGGTGCATCTTCCAACCATACGGGAACTCTGCGGCACGCTCGGGCTCTGATGCAAGCATCTAGCCTAGATCTTGATGGGCATTCCGCTCGCAAGCACCTGCACTCACGAGGGAATGCCTCAAGAGCTCAGTTGGACAATGGGACTAAATGAGAGTGAGGCCACCAGGGAGTGACAGGCAGCAGATAGCCCGGGGAGATAGGAGGGTATGGCCGCCGGTGCTCTAAGTACTGACCATCGCCATCACACCCCAGATCCTACAGCAGTAACTGAATTCAGTTCAGTGAGTGACAGGTGGCTAAGCAGCGTCCAGGGAGTCAGCCCAGTGGAAACCAAGAAAGCAGCGTGCCTGTGGGAAGCAGGAGTGGAGAAGGGATGTGACATCAAGCGTCGGCCACGCCACGTGGCAGAAGGGGGTAGCACCACTATTCTGGAATCATGGCAGTGATGGCGATACTTATCTTACATTTTCAACAGAACTCCAACAAGTGCCAAGACTCACTTAGGGATAGGTCTCTTGGGGTTCACTCTACCTACTGCTGATAGAAAAATGCCGCTGCCGCCGCCGAGGGCCTGAGAGCTGAGCAAGACCCTGGGCACACCATGGTCACACCCAGTGCTTTCTCTTCAGGCCTTCCTGATGCTGCTGCAGACCCTGGAAGGAGTCTGCATCTCACACTCATCCCGACGTTCTCTCAGCTCCGGGTTAAACGCACAGTTCCTGACAGAGCAGACCCGGTAGCACCAGTTCTCAGTCTTTCTGGTTTTAATGGGGAAAACTGCAATACCTATCCGCCTCAGTTTCTGTGAGGCATCTTAGGAATCCCAGCTTGTTCAACAGTCAGACACCTAGAGGACACCGAGTGTAGCCAGAATGAGACAGCTACAAGGACTGTTTTCTATTGTCCAACCGAAAACCAACCACAGTGAAGAGTTTTTATTTTTTTGGTTTTTCCAGACAGGGTTTCTCTCTGCGTAGTCCTGACTGTCCTAGAACTCGCTCTGTAGCCCAGGCTGGCCTCGAACTCAGAGATCCGCCTGCCTCTGCTCTGAGTGCTGGATTAAAGGTGTGCACCACCATGGCCGGCAACAGCAGAAGATCCACACAGACAGAAAGCCCTGGGAAAACAGAGTTCACTGCCTGACACAGCTCTTGACTATCACCCTACTTCTGTGAACAAAAAGATGACCACCCAGATGACAAGGTGGCTCAGCAGGACTGCCGCCAGGCCTGACCACCCAAGTCCAGTCCCTGGGACCCACTCCTGTAAACTGAACCTCACATGCCACGGTACACACACGTTCAGAGAGAGAGAGACAGAGACACAGAGAGAGAGAAAGAGAGAATAAATAAATGAAAAAAAATGGCATAAGAAAAACTTAAACTGCCAAGAGAAATTCTGGCCGTGTGTGCCATGTCTACGTCAGCTCCAGGGAGGGCCAGAGCCAGTCTTCCCGGTCCTTGTCAGACTCTTCCAAGAACGCTGTTTTTCTTCTAAGTTTCATACTAACTGTCAGTCATAAAACAAAAAGTCAGGGAGCTGGAGAGATGGTCTGGTGGTTAAGAACACTGGCTGCTCTTCCACTGGACCTGGGTTCAATTCCCAGCACCTACATGGCAGCTTGAAACTGTTCATAACTCCAGTTCCAGGGGATTCCAGTTCCATCTTCTGACCTCCACGGGCCAGACATGCACATGATGAACATACATTCAGGCTAAATATCCATCTATACAAAATTTAAAAAAAAAAATTTTTTTAAAGATTTATTTATTTATTATGTATACAGTATTCTGTCTGCATGTGTCCCTGCAGGCCAGAAGAAGGAACCAGATCTCGTTATAGATGGTTGTGAGCATCATGTGGTTGCTTGCTGGGAACTGAACTCAGGACCTATGGAAGAGCAGTGCTCTTAACCACTGAGCCATCTCTCCAGCCTTAAATATATATATATAATAACTAGGCTGGGCAGTGGTGGTGTACACCTTTAATTCAAGCACTCAGAGGCAGAGGCAGGTAGATCTCTGAGTTTGGGGCCAGCCTGGTTTACAGAGCAAGTTCCAGGACAGCCAGAGCTGCACAGAGAAACCCTGTCTTGAAAAAAACAAAACAAAAACCAAAAAGGGGAGGGGGAATTTATTTTTTAAAAGATTCTTTTTATATACCTTTTGTTTTATGTGTATGAGTATTTTGCCCGCATGTACATATGTGCACTGTGTGCTTGCCTGGTTTTCCTGAAAGCCCACAGAGGGTGTGGATCCCTTGGAACTGGAGTTACGGAGAGGCGTGAGCCAGCACTTGGGTGCGGGGAGCTGCTCTTACTCACTGAACCAACCACCTCTCCCCAGTGGTGTTTTATGCTTCTTTTTGAGCGTGTATATAAACAGCTCTGGTACCCGCAGAAGTTTTCATTTCTTCCTTCCAAAACACTGTAACCTATCCTATTTTATTTATGTATTCTTCTCATTGTGTTGTTATTAGGCCCAGAACTGTACAACACTAGGATAAACCCTCTACCAATGAGCTACTCTCCAGCTTCCTTTAAAAGAATGTTATTGTGTTCATTTTGTGTATGCTGCACATACGCAAGTCACAGCATACATGTGAAAGCCAGAGAGAGACCCTCCCACCCTGTGAGCTCCAGAGACCAACCTCTGGTCTGCAGGCTTGCTTTCCGTACCTTTACACAATGAGCATCTGCCCCACTCCCAAACAAGGGCTGGCTTTGCAGCTCAGGCTGGCCTTGAACTCACTACACAGTCCAGACTACCTCAAACTCTTCCTCTGCTTTCTTAGTGTGGAATTATAAACCATGAACAACACACTGGGCTTGTTAATTCTTGTGAAACAGAACTGAACGCAGAGCTGTGAGCACATTAGGCATGCTGTATCTTAGCTCTGAAAACTGCTGGCGGGCCCCCTCCACTCTTTTTAATGCACCTGCTACCTCCAGGTCCCCACTCACTGGATGGTGAAGTGCTGAGAGATCCTAGGCTCCTGCCTCGCCCCACCATCACATCCAGAAGGCTCAGAAACTCCAGAGAAGGGGCAAGCACCAACCCTATCTGAACCAGAGTGGTGTTATTTTGGAAACTCAACCCACATTCTAGTCTTGAAAATTTCTAGTTGTTCTCAGATCTTTAGGGTTCTGAGAATACTGATTTACTGACACATAAACTTGCACAAGCTTCCAAGAAAGCAACACCACATAAACCAATGTGGCATGACACACCTATAATTCCAGCACTGGAATAGAATCAGGAGGACCAGGAGTTCAAGGTCATCCTCAGCTACATAAGGAGTTTGAAGACAGCCTGGGCTGCATAAGACAGGTCAGGGACAGCTCAGTAGTTGAACCCCGGCACAAAAAGAAGAAAAGGCAAACGGTAGTGTGTCGGGGGCCTTGGGTTCAAGCCCTAGCACCGACCCTGTGCACAGACAGAAAGTAAAAGTTGAAGAAGAAAGCCAGTGGTAAGCTTCAGATTCTAATCTGTGTCTTCATTCCTCCTGCTCAAATACTGTCGTGTCTTAGCCACAATGTCTGATGTGCTCTGGAGCAGCCAGGGACACTCTGTGACACGTTGGGGACAGAGAACTAATGGTTCGCTGCTTTTCACACAAGCTGTTCCACTGAGCACTCTGTGGATTTTACTCGCCTCAACACATACCAGTGGTAGTCAGGGAGTCACGACCAGCTACGCACGAAGCCCTTCCCCCATCACACAGTACGAAGCAAGGGCAGGGTTAGGGTGAAGGGTGGCCATTTCTAAGTATTCCTTCATAAGTATGCTTAAGGTGTGAAAAAAATTCAATTTTGTTCATGGGCATTATAGATTTTTTTTTTTAAATATGTCGCTCAGGCTGGGGAGACAGTTCAGTGCCCCAGTGCTAAGACCTGAGCTGGAATCCCCAGAACCCATAAGAGCTAACCATAGTAGCTGACATCTAAAATATCATCACTCACTCCTAAGGCAAGATGGGAGGTACAGACAGCAATCAGGTCTCAGGCTGGTATATGGAGGTGAACAAAGAGCTTGTCTCAATCAAGGAGAAAGGAGAGGATGAATACAACACCAGGTTATCCACTGACTTCCAGCACAGAAACCCTGTACTCACACACAGATCTCTAAAAACTGCTTTACTTTACTTAAATACTACTCAGGACAGTTACAAAGTGGGAACCACCCAAGTGTCCATCCGTTGATGAGTGAGTACACAAAATGCGATCCAGCCACACAATGGACTATTTATTATTTGGTCATAAAAAGGAACAGTGCTTTGGGGACCTTGGTTCCCCATGCAAACAACTTGGAAGTCTCTGACCCATTTTAACAAGTAAACAGCTTCAACAAACTACAAAGCAAACAACTTCCCTAGGATCCAGACAGCAGAGGGCACGGACCAACAGACACCCCTGAAACTGGAGTGAACACAGAGGATCGCAGACACCCGGAGGACAGCCAAGAGCGAGATCTCCAGGGCAAACGTCTATGATGAGTCAGGCGGAGAGGCCTCAGAGTTAACTCCAACAGGTCAGGGGGCACTCGAATTTTTGTGGGTTTTACCTTCAAAAGTTCTAGGTCTTCAGTAAATGTCAGAGAAAAATTCCTTCCAGATCATGGCAGAGGAATTAAAAACAGAACTACTTGGGAATGTTCTGGGGCCCTGTGTATTCCTCTGCACAGGTTTATCAGAGCCTGAGGGAGGAAGGGAGACTCCAGCCGTGCAGGGAGGGGGTAGGAAGGGAGGGGAAGACACAAAACAGGACCCCATGCTGAGGACAGGGACGCGGCACAGGTCTGCTAATAACAGAGCAGAGCAGGACGCTGGCCTGGCAGTCCAGTGACTAAGAACACACAGGACGGACGGACAGACCGATTCCTGCAAGTTGTCCTCTGACCTCCAAAATAATACAGCCCGCTGAGCACGCTCACACACAAATAAATGTAAAAATAAAACAAAATTTATTCTTATCCACTTAACAGATAGCAGTCTCAGGATACACGTATGTGTGTTTGTCCTATATGCACTAATATTCCTGTTGCTGAAACTGAATAATATATATATATATATATATATATTTTTTTTTTTTTAGTTTTTCGAGACAGGGTTTCTCTGTGTAGCTTTGCACCTTTCCTGGAACTCACTTTGTAGCCCAGGCTGGCCTTGAACTCACAGAGAGAGATCCGCCTGCCTCTGCCTCCCGAGTGCTGGGATTAAAGGCGTGCGCCACCACCTCCCGGCCTGAATAATATTATTTAAGTTTTAATTGCAAGGCTCTTCCAGAGGACCAGGGTTCAATTCCCAGCACCCACATGGCAGCTCACAACTGTCCATAACTCCAAGATCTGACACCCTCACATAGACATATCTGGAGGCAAAACACCAATGCAAATAAAATAAAAATAAATAAATTATTTTTTTTTAAAGTTTTAAGTGTATACTACACTCTAGTGTACCATGTGTGGGTGGGGGGCGGCGGCGGCGGGGGTGTTAAAAAAAAGATGTGATATGATAAAAGAGAGAAAATGGAATCATACAAATGCTCAATTAAAACCTAAAAAGAAAGCCGGGATGGTGGTGACTGCCTTTGCCCCATCAGAGGCAAGCAGATCTCTGAGTTTGAGTCCAGCCTAGTCTACATAATGAGTTACAGGATGGCTAGGGCTATGTAGAGAGACCCTGCTTAAAAACAGAACAAAAAACAAACTAAAAAGAGCCAGGTATGTTGGCCCATACCTGTGATCTCACCAGAGGCAGCTGATCACTGTGACTTTTAAGCCAGCCTGAGCTATAGATGCCAGCAGGGCTACATGGTGAGACCATGCTTCAAAAAAACAGTAACAACCACCGCCCCCCACAAAACCTAAAAAGAGCCAGTACTGACAAATGCCATTATTCCCACCGAAGGCTGAAGCAGGAACACTGTAAATATTAGCTGCTCTGTACAGAACAAGTTCAAAGCCATCTGGGCCATACTGTAAGGCCTTGTACGGGCCAAAGTTACATTTTAAATTTTAACTAGTATGCGTAAGAGAGCCATGAAATACAAATGCAAGCCCCTTGCCCAAGGACAGAGTTCCTGAAATGCTGGAGGCCACTGTTTATGGGAGATAACAAGTCACATGTTTTCACTCCCCTAAACAAGTTTGTCTGACCCATCTGCACTGACGTGCTTGATCACATGTGGGCAGGAGGTACATAGGCAGGAAAGATGTCAGGATGTGTGCTCGCCCCTGATTGGACCTGACGGGAAATGCAATGAATTATGGGTTTCCTTCTTAAGCCCTTGCCATACTTAATTCTGGGCTATTTCCTGGGAACCTGGGTATGGACCTGGCCAGTATTTAATTAAAGCTTGCTTCAGATTTGGCTTTAAACTGCGGTAGTGATCTTATTCTCTATCAGTGGGATTAACACCTGTTCCGGAAAAAAAAACATTAAACCAGACAACAACCACAAAACCACACAACAAACAACAGGAAGACAAAACAACAACTAGGAAACGATTTCAGGGCCAGGGCACGCTCAGCGGGTGAAGCCTGGCCACACTGAGGTCCATCACAAGCACCCCCATCCCAAGCTGGTCGGGCAGTCTGCATTCCTACAGCGGAACGGGAGGCAGGATTGCCTAGAAGCTCCCAGATCAGCTAGCCCAGAGTGAGCTGTCCCAACAGCGGTAACATACTACCTAATGTAACAAAAAGATAAGAGACTGCCAAAGTAACCCTTCGCAATTTAGGGCAAAGATTCTTTGTGTTTTAAGCTCATAGTTCCAGGCTGTAGTGAACATAACACAGAACTCAAGAACCCGAGGAGGCTGTGTGCTTGGTTTGTGCCTGGAGACCAGAGGGCAGAGCCAGCCACCGGTTAACCATAGAGGCCAGGCAGTGGTGGCACACACCTTCAATCCCAGCGCTTGGGATCTCAGGCCTGTGATCCCAGTAGTTCCGACGCACAGGTCTTTAATCCCAGCACTAGGGAGGTGGAGACTGAAGTGATATGGCTGGGCGGAGAGAAGAATATAGGCAGGAGGAGACAGGAGCTCACCTTTTCAGTCTGAGGAAAAGTAGAGGTAAGAAATCTCTCTAGTGGCTGGCTGTACTGCTTCTCTGATCTTTCAGCATTTACCCTTGAGACCTGACTCCAGGTTTTTATTATTAAGACCAATTAGAATTTGAGGTACAAAGCTGGCCATATCAGATCCATCATCAGGAACGGAGGACAGCAATGAACACATGTCTTCTGTCTTAGCTCAGCTCATTTTTCTCCACTCCTGCAGATAAGTATCACTGCCTAGAGAATGGTGCCACTCACAGTGGGCAGTTCTTCCCACTCCAATTAACATAATCAAGATAAATCCCCACAGACATGCCCACAGGCCAACTTACTCCAGAAGATCTCTCACTGAGACTCCCTGCCCAGGTGAGTTGATAATTAATATAATATAGCCCATCAAGTTGATAATTAAAACCACTTGGGAGCAGAGGCAGGTGGAGCTCTCTGAGTTTGAGGCCAGCCTGGTCTATAGAGCGTTCCAGGACAGCCAGGGCTGTTATACATACAGAGAAACCCTGTGTGTGTGTGTGTGTGTGTGTGTGTGTGTGTGTGTGTGCGCGCGCGCGCGCGCGCGCGGCGGGGGAAGGGGTGGAGATAGGACGTCAGGGACAAACAAAGACAACTAACCACCATGTGAACCCAATAACCAGACTTAGGCTGGGGATGCACATCAGCGGTAGAGTGCTTACTTAACATGCACAGGAAGCTATGTCCAATCCTCAATGCTGGAAACAAAATATTAAAAATTAATAAATAACACATGGGTCAAAGAAGAAATCACAACGGAAAATTAAAAATGATTTGAGCTAAATGACAAAACCACAGCTGATGAATCTGAGGTTAAGTATGGAGACAAGCACCAAGTATACGTCACAAAAGACAGGTCTAAGGCTGGGCACGTCGACACAGCACAGGTCTATGATCCAGCGCTCGGGAGGAAACAACAGGCGAATCTGGAGTTCAACGTCAACCTTGGTGCATAGTGAGCTAGAGGCCAGCTCACTATGACAGACCAAAACTCAGAAGGAAAAACAGGGGGCCACCACTAAAGATCACAAGGCCATCAAATCGATAATAAAATGAATACTGACCGCTCTACAGCTGAAATTTTGGAGGAGACAATGTGATAACTCAGATTAAATAGACCAATTCCTTAAGACACAATCTGTTAAAATCTATACAGGAAACAGACAATCTGAATATAGCTGAACATACTAGAAAAATGAATCAGTAAATAGTCTTCCACAACTGAAGCCAATCGGCCCAGACGATTTGAAAGGTATATCCCATAACCACTTAAGGAAGAGATGGTATCACACACTGTGGTGGAGACTCATGCAGGAGGACCGCCATGAATTCAAGGTCAGCCTGGGCTGTGCAGTAAGTTCCAGAACAGCCTAAGGTACATAGCAGAGCCAGTCTTTGTCTGAGGATGGAGCTCGTTGGTGAAGTGTTGACCTAGTGTTCACGCTCAAGGGCTTGAGTTTGAGCTCCAGCACTGCACCAACCAGGCTTGCTGGCTCAGGCCTCTAATCCTATCAATCTGGGAGCAGAGGCAGGAGGATAGCCTGGGTTACACAGGGCCATGTCTTTAAAAAATAAATACATCGCCGGGCGGTGGTGGCGCACGTCTGTAATCCCAGCACTCAGGAGGCAGAGGCAGGGGGATCTCTGTGAGTTCGAGACCAGCCAGGTCTACAGAGTGAGTTCCAGGACAGGCTCCAAAGCTACAGAGAAACCCTGTCTTGAAAAAAACTAAATAAATAAATAAATACATCAAATAAATCCAAATAAATTCTAAGACACACACACACCAGGACTGCATGTGCTCCAGGCTGACTCAATAGCACTGTGTAGCCACATAGCTGAGGACCACCCTGACCACAGGCATGTACCACTGTACTCACACCCTGACCTACAAGTTCTGATAGTCCTGCCTGTCCTCCAGAATGCTGGACCACAGGCATGTACCACTGTACTCACACCCTGACCTACAAGTTCTGATGGTCCTGCCTGTCCTCCAGAAGGCTGGACCACAGGCGTGTACCCCTGCACTCACTCGTGTGCTACTAGAAGCTGAACCAGAATTTCTGCACCCAGGCAAGCACCTTACCAGGCAGTCACATCTCCAACCCAATAGCTCTACAATATCTTTGGAAGATAAACATTCTATGTCGACTCTCAATGAGGCCAGGATGCTTTCATATTAAAACCAGACAACACAACAAGAAAATACCACAACGGTATCTCCCATTAATACAGACACAGAAATGCTCACGATAATATTGTCAGACTTAATCTAACAATGAATAAAAAAATGGCTGGGTGTGGTGACACACACCTCGGGAGGCAGAGGTTGGCGGATTCTTGAGTTTGAGGCCAACCAAGGCTACACAGAGAAACCCTGTCTCAAAAAACCAAAAGCAAACAGGGAAAAAAAAATGTGTGTGTGTGTGTGTGTCTGTGTGTGTGTGTGTGTGTGTGTGTGTGTGTATATACACACACTGTGATCCAGGTCAGATCTTAGCTAGTTCAACATTTGGAAAACCAGTTAATATAATCTACCACAACAGCAAAGTAAAGGAGAAACAGTCACGTGATCGTATCAACAGATGCCCAAATCCAACATCATTCATAATAAAAATCCTCAGTGAACTGGGGCTCAACTTGGAAAGAAGTATCTGGGAATGGGGTGACGGGGCTCAGCGGGTGAAGGCGCTTGCCAGTAAGCTGAGGACCTGAGTTCAAACCCCGGGGCCCAAATATTGGTAGGAGAGAACCAATTACCAGCACAAGCCTTTGATGCCAGAACTCCAGAGACAGAGGCCTCTGGGAGTTGAGGCCAGCCTGTTTTATATAGTGAGTTCAAGGACAGCCAGGGCTATGTAAAAAGACCCAGAACTCCAGAGACAGAGGCCTCTGGGAGTTGAGGCCAGCCTGTTTTATATAGTGAGTTCAAGGACAGCCAGGGCTATGTAAAAAGACCCTGTCTCAAAAAAAAAAAAAAAAAAAAGGTACCACAGGTTGACCTCTGACCCCCACACAGGCACACCCTGCACAGGATTAGATTAGAAAAAATTTTAAAAGGAGTATCTTCCATAATCCTACTCTAACATGATAGTTCCTGGTGAGAAACTAGGAACCTTCTCACAAACATCATCTGGAACAAAACCCCGAGTCTGCTCATCACTTCCGCTCAACTGTACTAAAGCTAATAAAATAAGGAAAGAAAACTGAAGTCACAGTGCTTTGGAAGGAAGAGGCTGAAAACTTTCATGTCCTAAAGAGACGGCTCAATGGTGAAGAGCAATTCACTGGCTGCTCCTCCAGAGGACTAAGGTTTGGTTTCCAGCTCCCAACCATCTCTAATTCCAGTTCCAGGAGATCCAATGTCCTCTTCTGGTCTCTGAGAGCAGAAGGCAACCACGTGGTACGCAGACATACATGCTGATACACATAAAATATAAAAAAAAATCTAAGCCGGGCGGTGGTGGCACACGCCTTTAATCCCAGCACTCGGGAGGCAGAGCCAGGCGGATCTCTGTGAGTTCGAGGCCAGCCTGGGCTACCAAGTGAGTTCCAGGAAAGGCGCAAAGCTACACAGAGAAACCCTGTCTCGAAAAACCAAAAAAAAAAAAAAAAAATCTAAAAGTGCCTGCCTTCAAGACCGCTGGCCTGAGCTCCATTTCCAGAACACAGTGAAAGAAAGAACCAACTCCTACAAGTTGTCCTCTGACCTCCACAGGTACATCAGGACACACGGACACACACACACACACACACACACACACACACACACACACACACACAGAGTGAGAGAGAGAGAGGACTAAATGTAAAAGAAAGAAAGGCTTAGGTATAAATCTAATAGGAAACATCTACATAAAGAATACTACAAAGTTACTAAGGGCGGTGTGGTGGTCTGAATAAGAATGGATCCCAAAGGCTCATAAACAGCCACCAAGGAATGGCATTATTTGAAGACAGGAGGTGTGGCCTTGTTGAAGAAGTGTGTCACTAGGGTGGGCTTTGAGGTTTCAAATACCCATGCCAGGACCAAGCGTTTCTGGCTATGGGTCCACTACTGCTTCAGCACCCGCCTGCATAGAACCATGTTCCAACATGATGATAATGGACTAACCCTCTGAAACTGAAAGCCAGCCCACAATTAAATGCTTTCTTTTATAAGTGTTGGCTTGGAAGCCGGGCAGTGGTGGTGCACGCCTTTAATCCCAGCACTCGGGAGGCAGAGCCAGGCGGATCTCTGAGTTCGAGGCCAGACTGGTCTACAGAGCAAGATCCAGGACAGGCACCAAAACTACACAGAGAAACACTGTCACGGAAAAACAAACAAACAAACAAACAAACAAACAAACAAACAAAGCGTTGGCTTGGTTGGCCAAGCATGCCTTTAATCCCAGCAGTCAGGAGGCAGAGGCAGGTGGATTCTCTGTGAGTTTGAAGCCAGCCTGGTCTACAAAGCGAGTTCCAAGATAGCCAGGGCTACACAGAGAAACCCTGTCTCAAAAAACAAAACAAAAAGAGTTGTCTTGGTCATGATGTCTCTTCGAAGCAACAGAATAGTGACTAAGACAGCTGGGATCATACTCAGTTGATACACTGTTTGTCCAGCATGCACAGAGTCCTGGGTCCCATCCCCAGCATCATATAAACCAGGCATGGCGGTGCACACCTGTAAACCCAGTGCTCCAGAGGTAGAAGCCGGGGGATCAAAACTTCAAGGTCATCAAGGTCATCCGCTGTTGCACAGTGTTCAGGGCTAACCTGCGCTAACCCTGTCTCTGGGAGGAAAGTTAAGTGGAGAGAGCCGAATCCCTGGTGCTCTGAGCACTTAAAGTTCCAGGCTGTGTGCACATGCAGGTCAGAATGTACACCTGGCTCTCCCAAATGGCAAGCAGGACGTGGAGGTGGAGCTACAGGCAGAAGATTTGGAGCTAGGTTTGGGAGTCTGGTGAAACGCTTTTCTAGGAACTAAAGTGGTATCTGCAGAACCACAGAAGGCTCCAGCCTAGGCTAGACACTCACCTTGAGCCTCACTCCTCAGGCCCGACTGCTCTCTGTGGTTCATTTTACTTCCCACCTGAACTGCGGCTGCGAGAGGCAAACGCAGCCTTTCCCCATTCTCTATCATCAGTCCTTAACGTGAGGTTAATACAACAAGCAAACAGTAACAAAATGTAGCATCTGGGTGTGCGGTGTACACCCCAGCACAGCAGGCAGAGGCAGAGGAGCTGTGCAGGTCTGAAGCCAGCCTGGTCTACACAGGGAGGATCCAGGCCGGCTAAAGCAGTGAGACTCTGTTAAGAAGGAAATGTAGCGAATTCACCCTAGTGGCACGGAGCTGTAATGCCAGCCACTCAGGAGGCTGAGGCAGGAGAATGGCAAATTCAAGGCCTGATGGATTTACAAAGCAAGTTAAAGCTCAGGAGGCAACTTGATAAGGTGCAGTCTCAAGTAAAGTAAAAAGTCAAAACGATCTGGGGTGTAGCTCAGAGGTAAGCAATTGCCCAGCACAAGGCTGGGCTCAATTTCTAGTACTAAAAAAAAGAAAAAAGCCTTGAATCCCAGAACTCCTAAAGCACAGGTAAGAGGATCTCTGTAAGTTTGAGGCGAATCAGGGCTATGTAGTGACCTGGTCTCAAGAGAGAGAGAGAGAGAAAGAGAGAGAGAATGAGAATATGAACTGTCTTAGAGAAGAATATTCACTTGAGAGTTCCTTAGGGAGCAATCCCCCTTGTAGATATAAATGATGGGCTTAATTTGGGAAAAGACCTGCCACTGGAACTCCCCAGGATCAGCCTTCCACACAAAGCCACGGAAGCACCTGTGTACAGTTTCTGCCATTAACCACACTTGCCCCCAAATCCCTAAAGGCAGTGAAAACCAAGAGCTCAAAAGCGGTCGTACTATGAAGACCCCACTCTCCCCATAAGGACGGACATACAGTGTTTCCGCTGAAGGTGTCTTCTAATAGCTGAGCTACAAGTGAGACAGCTCAAATGAAACACTTCTCATGCCCAGGAATTCAACAGTTGGCCAGACGCCCATGAGTGCAGAGATTCATCTGGGACCACAGGGAGGCAGGCCCTCACCTCGGGTATCAACCGTCTCCTCTTCACACTGGGGACGGAGTCTGGTTGGCCGTCGCTGCCCAGCTGCTTCCGCTTGCTGGACTCCTGGAGGGCAGTGAGGACGCTGTCCAAGGGGTGCTTCTCGGAGGCCCTGGAGTTCCGGGAGCAGTCCAGCGCAGCATCGTCGCCCTCTACCTTCACAGCGTTATTTTTTACAACTAGGGCAGAAAAGAAATGGGGTTCAGTAGGAAAGACCAAGGCTGCTGAGCGCGTGCACGCGCAGCAGGGCTCTCTAGGTGACGGGTGTTTGCGGGCCACCCTCTAGCTCCGTGGCCATCCTCACTCAAGGATGCTGACTAGCACTTCCAGCACACGTCCTTACCCTGTGCTTGCCAATGCTGTACAGTAGCTCACGGTTCAACACGTGTTGAAAAGTCTTTTGCAGGGAGGAGGTAAACGAGGAAAAAGTAAATCTTATGTGTGTGGTGGTGCTAGACAGATCTAACTAACCCAGAGCCAAGGACTCCAAACCTGAACTACATCCACTCCTGGACATTATCTTTCTATGCTTTTAAAAAGCAATTCAAAATAGGCATAGATAGAGGGGTTGCCAACAATGGGTGGGAAGGCTTCGCATTAAATACTTTTTAAAACTTGAGACTATATGATTGTATAACCTATGCAAAAATGTTCAATTAAAAGATTATTTTACCTTCTTCTACATCTTCACCGAATTCAGTTGAGTTCATCTTCTATTCCACTAAATGAAAAGATAAAGACAAGGTCTTCATTTATCGACTGATTGACTTCTTAGTGTTCCTCACCCACAGAGAGACCCCCCTCACCCCCCAGCCCAGTTTTGGACCAATAATTACCAATAATTAAAAGCTTGTATGCCCCTCTTTCTTTCTTTCTTTCTTTCTTTCTTTCTTTCTTTCTTTCTTTCTTTCTTTCTCTCTCTCTCTCTCTCTCTCCCCCCTCCCTCCCCCTCCCCCCTCTCTCTGTCTCTTTCTCTCTCTCTCTTTTAAGAGATCTGGGGTCTCACTATGTAGACCAGGCTTCCTCAGCCTCCCGGGCTGGGATTAAAGGCGTGCACCACCATCTGCCACTCAAGCAAGCTCTCTGCTTGCCTGCAGAGGCAGCCAGGCCTTTCACCTGCTTGACCCACTACCAGACCATATGAACAGAGTGCTGACTGATCCCTTTTCATGCCTGCTTACAAATCTTGCCTAGGAAATAAAAAGCTGATGGAGAGAGGCAGAGTTTCAATAAACAGAGCTGAGGGGCTAGCACTCCAGGTAGTCGAAAATGATATAGCCACTCATGGTAACTACTAGGATGCAGTCAGTCCAAATGGTGATGTGCCAGAGTGTCAATGCATATGGGTTCATACAGCCTAATAAAAACACCATACAACATCTCATTAACCATTGTATTTACTGGGGCTGGAGACATGGCTCAGCAGGTAAGGGCACTTGCTGTTCTTTCAGAGGGCCCAAGTTCAGTTCCCAGCACCCACGTTGGGTGACTCACTATCTCCTAAAACTCCAACAGATCCAATGACACCCTCTTCTGGTCTGAGGATTCATGCACCTGTGCATAAGCACACACATACACATAAATAAAAAACAAAGCCGGGCGGTGGTGGCGCACGCCTTTAATCCCAGCACTTGGGAGGCAGAGCCAGGCGGATCTCTGTGAGTTCGAGGCCAGCCTGGGCTACCAAGTGAGTTCCAGGAAAGGCACAAAGCTACACAGAGAAACCCTGTCTCAAAAAACAAAAAAACAAAACAAAACAAAACAAAAAAAAAAAAACAAATAAAAAATTTGTATTTATCAGCTGGGCAGTGGAGGTGAACACCTTTAATCCCAGCACTCAGGAGATAGGCAGGTGGATCTGTGAGTTGAGGCCAGCCTGGTCTACATAGTGAGTTCCAGGACAGCCAGGGCTACACAGTGAAACTCTGTCTCAAAACAAAACAAAAAAACAAACAAAAAGTACAAGAGTACTTATCACATTTTGAAATATTTTTTTAGACTTGCTGAGCTAAAGAAAGTAGTTTATTAATTTCACTTTTTGTTTTGTTTTGTTTGAGACAGGGTTTCTCTGAGTTCCTGGAACTCACTCTGCAGACCGCCTGCCTCTGCCTCCCGAGTGCTGGAATTAAAGGCGTGTGCCTCCACCGCCCAGCTCACTTGCTTTTTAATTGCACTTACTTATGCGTATGGGTGTTCTGCTTGCATATATCTGTGCACCACATGTATGTCTGGTACCTACAGAGGCCAGAAGGGGGCACTGGATCCCTGGGACTAGAGTTACAGACGGTTATGAGCCACTCTGCAGGTGTTAGGAACTGCGCCCAGCTCCCTGCGAGGGCAGCCAGAGCTCTTAGCCACTGAGCCGTCTCTCTCAACCTTTTGTTTTTAATTTTGTTTTGTTTTGGTTTTTCGAGACAGGGTTTCTCTGTGTGGCTTTGAGCCTTTCCTGGAACTCACTCTGTAGCCCAGGCTGGCCTCAAACTCACAGAGTGCTGGGATTACAGGCGTGCGCCACCACCGCCCGGCAATCTCTCTCCATTTTTAAAGAAAGCTATTAGACAATTTCAAACCACCCATGAGGTCATCCCACTGCACAGCACTTGTCTAGCCCTCCATGGAGAGGCCAAGAGGGGCTGGTACTCAGTACTGACGGAGCCACGCCTCTCCAATGGCAGCTATGGTGGCATTGACACCATCACTGAAACCACCAGGGAGTCTCTGTATCCCCAAATTCTGCAAACACATACAAATGCAAGGGACATTTGAAAACAACATGTACACATCCTTTAATGTTGTGAATCCTACAATTAATCCAGGTCATTACAAACACATTTTGTGTTTTGGTTAAGGATCAGAGGAAGTGGGAGCAGGGGGTATCTTGAGGCGACACCACAGCATCCTGTACATGGGGTGGCCACAGCCTGGCATGTGTCCCACACACTGTCCTGATTTAGAGGGGCACATGGAAAGGAGAGGACAAGGGAGATGGCTGATCTAGTCACATAATAACGACTTCAAAATTGATTAACAGGCTGGGCAGGGTTGTGCAAGCCTATCATCCCAGCACTCTGAAGGCAGGGGCAGGCAAGCTCTCTGTGAATTCATGGCTGCCAGCCTCATCTACACATCAAGTTCCGGGATTGTCAAGGATACATAGAGACCGTCTTTAAAAAAAAAAAAAAAAAAAAAAAGCCAGCCAAATAAACTGGCTAACGAGAGCCAACAACCCTTGCACAGAACCAGTGTTCTAAAGCAGCGCTCTGAGCCGGGCTCAGTCTCACCCTCACTCCGGGTGCAGAGGACTAAAATAAGATTTACTTGAGGTTAAAATAATTCCCACTCACAAAGCTATCTCATACGTGAACAAAAACCCAAAGTGATACAGAAAACAAAACATCCATTTTCACGATCTGTACACTATTTTTTTTTTTAACCAGAGATGACTTTTAGTGCCAACTTCCATCTATCTCAACAAGTAAACCTTGCATGTCAGTGTAAGCCAGGAGTCCCTCAGTAGTCAGGAAGGTTGGCAGTGCCAACCTGCAGCTCAGATAGTATTCCAGCCCGGCGGGGATTGATCAGAAAACACACTTCAGGTCACTGGAGCGCCCAAGCCTGCCGACTGTCCTTGGAAACACTGCCACAGTCAGTCACACAACCCAAGCGGAAGAGATCGGGAGAAACAAGCGACAGGCTGTCAGAAGCAAGGACCTTCCACAAACCAGGAAGCTGGCCCAAGCTGGCGCCGAACTTTAGGTAGGCTAGCCTGGCCTTGAACTCCATCCTGTCTATCCCCGGGTGATGGGATTACCAGCCTGCACTACTCTGCCAATCACACGTATATTCCTGGGAGGAAAAGGAGGGATGGAAGGAGACAGGCGGTTTGAGTGACTGAAAAGCGATGACGTAAACACCACGCAAAGACTCTAGCTAAGTGAAAGTGTTAAGGGATGGACAAACACAGGGAAGGTGAGAGGTGTTCATTCCTCGCTGTACCTGTCTACCTACTGTGCGCTAGTCACACAGGCAGCACCACGGAGCCAGCCGACAGGCAGCGGCCGGCAAGGCAAGGGAACCGTAGTCCCAGCTGCTGGTGGAATCTGTTGCAAAGGGACTTGGTGAGCCAGATGTTCTGAACCTTGTGAAACCATACCAGAACATTTAGCACATAATTGTGAGGCCCAGAAACTGACAATGGAGGAGCAGCATGTGAGAAACTGGAAAGACCCAAGAAGGCTTTAGCAAGAGGTGAAGGGGCTGTCCAGCTTCCTGGGTATTCAGGACACCACAGTGCCTCTGCTCTAGAACGCATCTCTGTTCCTATGTGGACTAATCTCAGAGGCTAGGCTAGTGCAGGAGGAAGTCAGTGAAAAGCTGAACAATCTCCCACTTGTAAGGCCTGGAAGCCCAAAGCTACCTCTGGTTTATGGGAAGGCAGTGAGTTGAGGTCCTGGTCACTGCCTTGGCCTGCGGCAACTTTAATCCCAAATCTATCAACACAGACATCCTGAGGCGGGGCGCCTGCTCAGCATCCCACAGTGAATGAGAGGTAGAACCAGGCCTGAAGCTAAGTGAGTCTGTACCTCCCACCCAGGTAGAGCAGGAAGCAGAGTCACCAGTTAGTTGTCCTCTAGGAAGTGCTTTTGAGGAACACAATCCCAGCTCCAGACTTAGGTCTTGGTCCCGCAGCAATTGAGGAACCCAAATTTCCTTTTGCTGTAAGAAAGCTACCTGGAAAGCCAGGAGGATACAGGCTTGAAAAAAGACACCTCCCTACCCCCACAGCACAGGAAACTTCCAAGAAGAGGTTGGGCAGGTCACTCCCTGCATCCCCAGGCAGTAGTAGAAAGATGTGTATCACACTGCTACCTCCACTTCCCGGTCATCTGCTCGGCAAGGGCCACATGCTCTCTGTGGGTGGACACAGAAGACCCAGATGCCTAGCATGCCACACACATTCCTTCCAGTTGCAAAACTGAAGGTTCCGGAGGAGCCAGAAGCTCCCACCACACTCTTCTGGGGCCTTACTGGAGGAGCGTCTCACTCCAGCACACTCCTTTCAAAATCTTAGCACACACACAGACATAAATGCACACACCCAAATCAACTTTCTCCCAATGGGGCAGCCATTCCATGCACTTCAGAAATGTCTGAACAAGGTAAGGGAAAAATTACCAGAGATGCTTGTCTCCAGTTAAAATGTCAAGTTGAACATGGTGGTACATACCTGTAATCCCAGGATCCTGAGTTCATGGGCAGCCTGACTAGAAACCCAGAAAAACAGCGGAGGGGAGGGAGTGTTAGTCAGTATAGAGCTTGCCTGGGTGGCAGCACTAAGTTCTGAGCTGGGAGTCCAGCACCACATGAAGCTAGCATGGTGAGCAAGACACGGTGACTCATGCCTGAAATCCCATAAGATGCCGGAGGAACAGAAATCCAAGACCATGTACACACACACACACACACACACACACACACACACACACACACACGACCAGGCATGGTGGAACTTGCCTGAAATCCCAGCACAGAATCAGTGGAAGCAGGTGGAAGACAGGCTTGGTCATCTACACACAGTGACTTTGAGACCATCCTAGGTTACTATGTGTACTACATGTATTCAGACACATCATATAGAGCTACATTGTGAAAATGATTTTGTATTACCTTGTAGTGGCTTTATCTATCATTATGGTTACTATGTGTACTACATGTATACAGACACATCATATAGAGCTACATTGTGAAAATGTGTTTCATATTACCTTGTAGTGGCTTTCTCTACCATTATGGTTACTATGTGTACTACATGTATACAGACACATCATATAGAGCTACATTGTGAAATGATTTTATATGACCTTGTAGTGGCTTTATCTACCATTATGGTTACTATGTGTACTACATGTATACAGACACATCATATAGAGCTACATTGTGAAAATGATTTTATATGACCTTGTAGTGGCTTTATCTATCATTATGGTTATTTTAAAACATCAATAAAAATTGAAATGTCTTCCCAGCTTTAGTGTTTGTCCTATCATTTCCGATATACTGGGGTGGGGATGTGGCTTCAACTTTCAAAGTCCTCCTGTTTCCATGTGCTGGTTAGTTTTATGTCAACTTGACACACACTAGAATTATCTGAAAGGAGGGAACCTCAGCTGAGAAAATCCTCCATAATATCCAGCTGTAGGGTATTTTTTTAAATTAGTAACCGCTGTGGGAGGGCCCAGCCCATTGTGGGTGGGGCCATCCCTGGGCTGGCAAGGGCGCCAGCAAGCAACACTCCTCTGTGGCCTCTGCATCAGCTCCAGCTCCGGGCTCCTGTCCTGACTTCCTTCAGTGGACTACAGTGTGGAAGTACAAGCCAAATAACTCCCTTCCACCCCAGCTTGCTTTTCCTCACAGCAGGAGTCACCCTAACTAGGATAATCAGCTCCCCAAATGCTGGGACTTTGGGTTTGGGTCAACACATGCAACCCCCCACCCCCAGCCACTTTTTTTCTAAACAAGGTCTTACTCTGTAGCCTAAGCTGACCTAAAGTCTGCTATGTAGCCAAGCCTGGCCTTGACTTGGGGCTAATCCTTCTGCCTTGGCCTCTTCATGACCATGACCTCTTCACCACCATGACCAAATATTTTGTTTATTTGAGACTGGGTTTAACTCTATCTCCCAAATGCTGAGACAAAGATTACAGGTATGGCCGACACACGCAGCTGCAAATGTTTTTATTAATATTTATTTATATTCATGTGTATATGTGGGGGTCAGAGGTCAACTTATAGGAACTGGTTCTCTCCTTCCACCACGTGGGTCCCAGAAATAGAACTCAGATGGTCAAGGTTGATAGCAAAACTACCTTGAAGCACTAAGCCAGCAGCAAATTCTTTTGTTTGTTTGTTGTTTTTCGAGACAGGGTTTCTTAGCGTAGCCCTGACTGTCCTGGAACTCACTCTGTAGAGCAGGCTGACCTTGAACTCACAGAGATCCACCTGCCTCTCCCTCCCAGTGCTGGGATTAAAGGCGTGTGCCACCACCACCTAGGCATCAGCAAATTCTTAACACAGACCCATGAGATTTTTTTTTCTTTCAGAGAGAGAGAGAGAGAGAGAGAGAGAGAGAGAGAGAGAGAGAGAGCGAGCGAGCGCGTGAGCGAGCACGAGAGTTAACCAAAGCTACTACTACTAGGAGGGGGGAAATGCAACTAGGAAGTAACTTTATCAGTGTCCATTCAGATTAACATAACAATCTTTCCTACCACACTCATGTTCTAAAGACCTGGGACTAGACCTTTCCATCACCCACAGGACTCAAACACTTGAAACTTCTGAGCCCTAAACAGGTCAACAAAGCAAAGGTCAAAACAGAGAACCGGCAGGAGGAGGCAGACATGCAAGGATGCACACGGGCGGGCACGCACGCACACACGCACGCACGCACACACGCACGCACGCACGCACGCACACCTGCTTGTCTGCTCTCACTTCAGTCCATCCTCTGTTGAGTAGCCAAAGAGCTCTGGCCATGAAGATGCTGGTGTGGAGAGCCCCAGGAGCCTGTTAATCACAAACTATACAAAAAGCTGAGCAGAACACACAGGAGAGCAAACCAAACGTGCCCAGACTCAGTGGCCTTTGATCGCTGTTGTTTTGTCCCCCATACAAAGCTAGGAAGTCAAGGTCTCCACATTCCCTAAACAGAAGACTTCCAGCCTTAAATTGGCAGGAAGAGATGGGTATTAAATTATGTGTAGAATTCAAAATAGTTGTTCACTATAAGGTTACCCAATTAATAGAAACACACCTCAAAGTTCACTGGGGATATCTCAACTATGGAATTTTAAAAGGCCATAAAGCAGATGGAGGGAAATATGCCAAAATGCTAATTACCTCCAATTAACAGGGTTATGGATGATTCTTCAGATTTTTCCTCTACTTTCCAAATATCCTACAGTAAGTATGAAACTCTTTGATACAGAAAATTAATGTTTGGGGGTTGTTTTGTTTTTTGTTTTGGAGACAGGCTCTCACTACATAGTCCCGGCTGGCCTGGAACTATGATGACCAGGTTGACTCGAACTCACAGATCTGCCTCCCTCTGCCTCCCCAGTGCTGGATCAAAGGTAAGCGTCACTCGTCCTCGCTACATTTTTCAAAATGAGCTAAATTTCTGAGGAGGAACAAGTCTGTGGATGCAGAGTAGGGCAGGGCTCAGCTAGTCATTCACAGGGCTAGCCGCTAAATAAGGGAATTAACAGTCTAGCAGAGACATCAGCCTGTGGCCCATGGGTTATTGAATGCAGCTCAATAAAAGCAAGTCTGCAAACTTGAGACATTGGAATTTTTTTTCTTTTTCTAACTTGACTGTGCCTATCTTCATCATGAACTTCATAAATGTTAGTATCATGTCACAATATCAAAAGGCTGGACATGCCCGGATGAAGTCAGCAGTTCACTGGGGTGAAAACATCCTATTCCTGGGTGTCTTGGGAGAGTGATAGACTGTGAGATGTGGTCTCTTCTTTGGAGTTCCCAGGGAGCTGAGGAAGGTGGATGGGAGCTAAGCAGAAAAGGAGCCGAGTAAGGCTGGCCAGGTGGAGGTGAGCAAGGAGGGAGCTATGCAGGAATCTGACCAGGGACACGGTCTGAAGAAGCAGGATGGACGACGACAAGCAGGGACACCTCGTGTAGCAATTCCTCCACCCTCACAGTCCCAGGTTCCAGAAGAACCGTGTTCCAGAGCTTCCAGGGGGTGGACGGAGCGGCACAGTACCCACACTTTGAGTTCTCTGAAGTCTGCCAGAAAAGGACAAATGAGACCCTGTCTGCCCGCCCGTCACACAGGACAAGCGGCAGGCCCAGAAGTGGGAAGAACTTGGGGCTTTGTGAAACTTAAAAAGTTCAATCCCAGCCAGCTACTCTGGATTCTGCACCATTAAATCAGAAACCACCATGAGGGGTTGCCAGCAGGCTACAGTGCAGGTCAGGGGCTGACCCACGCTGTCCTTACCTCAGGCCAACCAGACACAAATCCTCCTCACCTCAAGGTCTGTTTCCACATGTCAAGCTCTACACTCACTACCAGATGAATTACCCTGAGAGCAGGAAGTCACTGGAACCCAGTTTCTTGTGAATGAGGCTTGATAGTCCCTCTCACACACACAAGGCAAAGCAGTGAAACTCTGCCCCAACCATGCTAAAGATGACATTACTAAAACAAACTCAAGGATTTGGAAGGCTTAATGAAAACTAAAAGCTGCCACAGTGTGAGACCTGGCTTCATGACAGCTTTCTGCTTCTAGTCAGACCACTTTTAAAGGACAGCTAGATCAGTGTTTGTGGAGCTGGCTCCACATTCCAAGGGGCTTGTTTACACACGACCCTCACACCAATCTCCACTGAGACAAAGGGTCACCCTCTGGACCTCACTTGGGAGGATGTGACAGGGACTAGGAATTAAGAAGGGTTGGGTGGACTCCCAGGTTGGCACTCACTCCAGTCTTCCGAGGAGACTGAACTGAAGCCTGGTGGTCACCTTCCCCAATCGCATAGGTTCAGATGCCTCCACCTGTCAACCAGCCAGAGGAGCCCTCAGATGACCGAAGGAGGGACTGGCCTAGTGAGCCTGCCCTTAAGAAAACGAAATCTGGCCACATGTGGTGGTACATGCCTTTAGTCCTAGCAGCTGGGAGGCAGAGGCAGGGGGATCTCTTTGAGTTCAAGGCCAGCCAGAGCTACACAGTCAAGACTCTGACTCAAAAAAGAAATTCGGGCTGGCAGCACAGCTCAACAGTTAAAGGTCCGAGAGGTCTCAAATTCCACGGAACTGGTTATAGACAGTCGTGCAATGCGACATGGGTACTAAGAGCCAAACCTGGGTCCTCCATGAGGGCCATTGTCACTCTTAGCCGCCGGGCCATCTCTTCAGCCCTTTAGAACACCTACCATTTAATACCCAGACAGCTGCTAGCCTGCCGAAGACTTAATTCCTTCTGTGAAAGTGAACACACCCACCTCACCTCCGAACTGTGCAAAGTATAACCAGTGTAAAGGGCATGGAGCGTATGCCTAAGAGAGCTTCGTGGAGTTCGAGGATAGTCCAGTCTATAGTCAGTCAGAGGCCAGCCAGGAATACATTAGCGAGGCCCCGTGTCAACACACAAACAAATGAGGAACTAAGTGCCTGCCCTACAGCACTCAATACGATGTCTTCAACAGTTCAAGGCCGGGGAGATGGTTCAGTGGGTAAAGATGCTTAGAATCCAAAGTGAGTTCAATCCAAAGGGCCCTCATGATGAAGAGAGGACCAATTCCTTGAAAGCTGCCCTGACCTCCACACATGCACCATCGCACCCAGGCACCTGCAGTCACACAGACAGACAGACACACACACACACACACACACACACACACACACACACACACACACACACGAAATTTTAAAGTAATCTTAATGTTTTTTTGAGACAATCTCACGAGCCCAGTTGTCCTTAAATTCATGATTCTCTTGCTTCCAATTCCATAGCACTGATTTAAAAAGCATGTGCCATACTTTACAGCCTTTAGTGATAATTTTTTGAGTTTTTTTATTTTTTGGTCATTTTCTTTTTTCTTAAAAGAACTGCAAAGTTAAAACAAACGTCTTTTCTTTCTACAATAAATACAAACTTTATTTTCTTTCAACTGAAAGAAACCAGCGGAGGGAAAGAAATGAAGTCAGATGTCTTCCCCGCGGACTGGAAGCCTGTTCCCATGCCATCTGCCCTCCTGGGGTTTGTCTCTGGGTTCACAGGTCGGCTGAGCCTCCCGCTCTCAGAGCCGGCACTCTTGGCAGTGGTGTCCTACCCATGGGATCTGCAGGACATGTTTGCAGTTTGTTTCTATTTTTAGACACATCTGCAAATGCACTTTGAGAAACACCAGTCCTCAGAAAACCAGAGCAGTGGCCCCTGTGTTCTCCTAAAGCTCGAAGTGCTGCCTGCCTTCTGTAGTCAGCACACAATCTCATCTTCCAGCAGACACCCAGCTCAGCCACACACCCCTGCTCACCGGCCCACACGCCTGAGGGCCACCATCTAACTAGATGGTCCCTGAGCTTTCTGAATGCGCCTGAATGTCTTATCTTCCTCTCTAACAGGTTCTACTTAGGGCCTCGTTAGCCTCGGGAGAACTCTCCCGCAGATGTGGCATCCAGAAACAGGCTCATGGAGGGAGGGAGGGAGGGAGGGAGGGAGGGAGGGAGGGAGGGCGGACGGCATGCTCCCGCATCCACTTTCGAGCTGGACAAAGGGGCCTCCCTTTCCTAAGGGACAGAAGTGGAGTCTTCTTTGTGTCGCCCACTTTCTCAAGTGTCCTGTCTTGGGAGCACATGAGCTAATTAGTGTTCTGGGCACAGCCTGCTGCTCCAGGCAAGCTTTGGTCCGGCGCTTTGCTAGCGCCATGCTCAAACCAACAGCCCTTGCACACCAGCACCTTATGCAGCTGTCTTCACGATCCCTGACAAACGAAAATCGGATGGGCAAAGGAGAAAGGTCCATTAGCGAAAAACAAAAAACCCAAGAGTGTGGCCAGATCGGGTATCTGGGTCAGGAGTTCAAGACCAGCCTGGCTACACAGTGAAACTGTCTCACCAACCTTCCCCTCAAATTTTAGAGCACTGACTTTAAATGCATTTCAAGAAAAGCCTCGGCTGGTGGCATGGGATGGTTGGCGGTACACTGACTATAATCCCAGCACCGAGTAAGTAGAGGCAGGAGAATCACGGGTTCTAGTACAGCCTGGCCTACATAGAAAGACCCTGAAAAAGAGGACCTGGACTCTGGAGCACAACATCTGTGCTACATGACAAGAATCTGTCTCAACTCTATCCCCCAAATAAAAACAAACTTTAGTTTTAAAACAAGTTTGTAGAAGTCTGCCTTTCAGAGAGAGTTCTACCTAACATGCCATGCACAAAGCATCACTCCAGAAAAAAACAGTATCCTGCTTAACATACTAGAAACGGAATGCTAAAATGCAGGGCTCTCGGCTGGGCCTGTGTACACCTTGCTCCAGAACTCACAAGTTTTGGGCAGATGATGTTCAGAGATATTATACTGGAGTCTCGAGTAGGGGAGGAAGGCACTTGTCAACTCTGGAAAGGAAAAGGGCTGAAAGCAAGGTTGTGTTCACAAAATAAAAAATATTCATTTCTAGCCAGACGGTGGTGGTGGTGGTGGCGGCGGCGGCGGCGCATGCCTTTAATCCCAGCACTCAAGAGGCACAGGCAACCGGATCTCTGTGAGTTCAGGGCCAGCCTGGTCTGCCAGGCAAGTTCTAAGACAGCCAGGGTTACACAAAGAAACACTGTCTCCAAAAAAAAAAAAAAAAACTTCTCTGCACACTTGGGGTGGGGGTGCGGGGGAATTATCATCTAGGATAGGAGAAATGGCTGAGTAAGTAAAGGTGCTTGCCACCAAGCCTGATGACCTCAGTTCACTGTCCAGAACGCACATGCATGTGTGCACATACATGTGTATTACATTTTTTTTTAATGATCCAGAAGTGAAGGTGGCTCACTCCTATAATCCCAATATTTGGAGGGCTGAGGCAGGTCATGAGTTCAAGGTCATATTTGGCTGTATAGTGAGTTCAAGGCCAGCTTGGACTACCTGAAACCCTGTCTCAAAAAACAAAAACAAAGAACTCAAACAGGTGTGTTAGCATGCTTCCATACCCCAGCACTCAGGAAGCAGTGCTAGGAGAACTGCCCCAAGTTCTGGGCAGCTGGTTTATACAGCAAGTTCCAGGCCAGCCGAGGGCTAGAAAAGACAGCGCGAATACATCTCATTAAACACGACAGAAAAGTTCAACGACTCCAAAAATTACATTTTTTGACAACTCCAATTATGGTGGTCAGTAATACGTATGTATAGTTTGATTAGCGTGGCATTCATCGGCTCCCTTATCAAAAAGAGCCACACTAATAATAAATAAATAAATAAATAAACAAACAAGCAAGCAAGCAAACCAATCACTATTCCCCATACAAATTATTGCTGGCTGGCTGCCAACCTTGACATATTTGGAATGTTGGTGCCAATATAATTCACGAAAGCATGTTGTTCCCTCCCTGTCACTCCAGAGAGTTTCCAGGCAATTCTAAAAATCAATCGACGGGACACTCCTACAAGATCTTAAATTTTCACCCAATCAACCTTCTGTCAGGGTTGAGTCCAATTTTCCTCTTCCTAAATAACACTCTGCCTAGCACCCTTCCTTCAGTGCCAAAAGGTTCTCAGGTCGATAACGTGCCCATCTCTAACAGACTGGTGGAATCTACTATTCTGTTTAGGGTCCTAACTGCTTTTCTTCTTCTTGTGTGTGCAGAGAAAAGAACATTAAGCTTTCCTGTTAAGTAACTTCCATAAGACGGCATCTCTGACGTGGGCGTGGTAGTGCACCATGAGAATGGAACCCCAGCACTAGGAAGGCAGGGGTACACTGGGCATGGTGGCCCACACCTTTAATCCCAGTAAGGGGGTGTAGAGGTGATACCTACCTACCAAACAGGTGGATCCCTGAGTTCGAGGCCAGCCTGGGCTACAGAGAAACCTTGTCTCCAAAGACAGACAAAACAAAACAAAAAGGCAGAACGGGTACCCCAGTCTAGGATACATAGTGGGACCCAGTCTCAGAAAATAACAAAAGCCGGGCAGTGGTGCTGCATGCTTTTAATGGACCACTTGGGAAGAGGCAGGTAGATCTGAGTTGAGGCCAGCCTGGTCTACAGAGCAGTTCAAGAACAATCAGAGCTCCAAGACACTGTTTCAAAAACACCAAGCCGGGCGGCGGCGGCGGCGGCGGCGGCGGCGGCGGCGGCGGCGGCGGCGGCGGCGGCGGCGGCGGCGGCGGCGGCGGCGGCGGCGGCGGCGGCGCACGCCTTTAATCCCAGCACTCGGGAGGCAGAGCCAGGCGGATCTCTGTGAGTTCGAGGCCAGCCTGGACTACCAAGTGAGTTCCCGGAAAGGCGCAAAGCTACAGAGAAACCCTGTCTCAAAAAACCGAGGAAAAAAAAAAAAAAAAAAAACACCAAACAACAAAAAGGTGGAATATACCTTTAATCCTAGCATTTGGGAGTTCTAGGCAGGTGAATCTCCATCAGTTCAAGGCCAGCCTGGTTAAATATCAAAGTTTCAGGCCTGTCAAAGCTACATAGTGAGACCCTGTCTTTAAAATACTAACAGCTGAAACACACACACACACACACACACACACACACACACACACACACACAAACCATCTCTGGTAAAGCCCATACGGTTGACAGGTACTTTGATATAAGATTTTTCTTTCTTTTTTTTTTTTTTTTAGGTTTGTTGACAAGAACCTTTACTTGCTGAGCCATTTAACTGGCCTGTAACAGATTTTTTTAAAGCTCTGCAGCTATTTGTTGATTTCAATGCTCAGGAACACATCAGCTTCCCAACTAGCAGGAACTCGGAGCTCTGACCCCATCTTTTCCCCACCCCCATTTCAAGAGAAGTCCTCCGTTCATTTCCACATTTAATGATCGTCCACCAAGTCCTACTAAGTCCTGAGTTGGTCTGATATAAATGGGAATATAAAGGTTTGAATTCTCCTCCCGCCCATACGGGATTTTTCTGTTTAACAGTACTGGCTGCCCTGAAACTCGATTTGTAGACTAGGCTAGCTTCAAACTCACAGAGATCCATGCACCCGCCTCTGCCTCCTGAATGCCGGGTAGTAGTTAGATTTTTTTTAATTTGTAATATAATGATTTGGGGGTTGGGGATGTAACTTAGTTGGTAGGGTGTTTGCCTAGCATAACTGAAGCCCTAGTTCCCCCATCGAGCACCACAAAAATTGGGTGCTGTAGTGTATACTTGTAATCCCAATTTGACTAGTGAAGGAAAATCAGGAGTGCAAGATCACCCAGGCCTACATAACAAGTTTGAGGCAGCACAGGCTGTCTCAAAAAGGAAAAAATTCCTGCCCAAATCCTAGTTATTCAGGGAAGCTGAGGTCCTGTGAGTGATACGAAACTGTAAACGAGGGGCTTGGAGGGATGGCTCAGCGTTTAAGAGCACTTGCTCTTCTTGCAGAGGACATGGATTGGGTTCCCAGCACACACGTGGCGGCTCACCACCATCTGTAACTCCAGTTCCAAGGGATAAAACGCACCTCTGACCTCCGGGAATATGAGGTATGAATGTGGTGCGCATACATATACATACAAGCAACTATAAATTAAAGGTAGATAGATGGTCACAAAAGGAAAAAAAACAAAACAAAACTGCAGGTATGTAAGTGGAACAGGACAACCAAGATCCTGTCTTACCATCTTGGCCATACCAAGCTTGCCTCAAATACTCCACTCGCCTCCGTTTCCTGAAGCTTTTAGCTTTCTGGCACGCTACCCCCTAACCCGTGACGTGTTTTGTAGGAAAACATTCAAAAGTTACTTTTAAAAGTTTTAAGTTTTCTGACTCCCAAACACTTAAGCCTAACTCAGAGCATCTTAGGTTGGCCTCCGCCTCCAAGATTCTCCCAAGTGGACCACCTGAGTGATCAAAATTCTACTGCAGTGAAAACTAAAAACAGAAAAAAAACAAAAACCAAAACCCCACAGGACTCCGATGCGCCCGCCCCGGCACACAAGGCCCTCACGACTCGTCCCCGCACAGCCCCGGCTCCAGACAGAGCCAAGTCTGCGTGGGAAATCTCGTCGACCGTAGCGGGGAGCAGTCGCGGGGAGCCCCGGGCACCCCGGGCCGGCTCCACCGCCCTCCAGGAAGGCCTCGCGCCAGCCGGGGTGCACACCCAGGGCGCCGCGCTGGGCCCGCCTCCAGCCGGCCAGCGGGAACCACGGAGCGCCGTGGAACGGCCCGGGAGGGCGCCGCGCCCCCTAGCGGCGGGGCTCGCCCCACCCCGCGCCCGGCCGCCGGCGGCCTCGCTCCCTCCGCAGCCTCCCCGGACAGCGAGCGTCCTTCCGAGCGCCGGCTCTCGGGCCTCCCGCTCCCCGCCCCCTGCTCCCTCTGACACGCCGCCCGGTTCCCCCCGCCAAGGACCGGCCGAGCGCGAGCGCCCCGGCGTCGCGCCGCTTCCCCGGCGGCCCTGGCCGCTCCATCGCGGGGCCCCGGCGGGGGTGGAGAGCCGGCGCGCGGCGCGAGTGGGGCCGGCCTGGCGGCGGCGGCGCGGACCGTTCCACCGCGCCTTTCCCCCCTCGCGCCCTCCCTCTCTTCCCTCCCTCCCTCCCCGGCCGCGGCGCGCGTGCTCCCGGAACGCCATGGAGTCGCGGCGTTCCGAGCGGGCACAAAGGGGCGCGCGGCACAATGGGCGCGGCGAGCCCGTGGGCGCCCCGCTCCCCCCCCCCTCTCCCACGGCCGCCCGGAGGGAGCCGGCCAGCCGCTCGCCCGCCCGCCGGCCGCCCGCCCGCGCCGGCCCGCACTCACCTGGGACGAGAGTTGTTACTTTGCGGAGCGGGCCCGCGCCGAGTTCGGGCGCCACGTGCGGGGGGCGGGCGCGCGGGCCGCAGTGGGGGCCGAGCGCGCAGGGCCTGGCCGGGACGGCCCCGCCGACTGGCTGGGGGCGGCGGGCGGGCGGGCGCCGTGTATTTTCCCCCTCTCTTTGTGTGTGTCCGTGCGCTGCGCTCTCGCGTGACGTGACGGGACTCCGTGTGTCATTTCCGCACAAGGACACAGGAGCCCCCGCTGCAGTGGAACCTCAAGCCCTCCGCCCCCACCGCGCCGCCCCTCCCCCTCAGCGGGGCACACGCGGGACCGGCGGCGGCGGCGGCGGCGCTCGGGCGTGAGCGGCCGCGGCGGGGAGCTGGGGCGCGCTGCGGGGCGGGCGCGCTCGGCCTGCACCGTGCGGCTCCACGTGGGCCCGCGCCGGCTTGCCGAGCGAGCACGGCGGCCCGCACCCACGAGAAAGCGCCCCGCGGCATTCTCGGCTACGTGCTTTCCCGGCCCGAGCGTGGCCCCGATGCTTCTTTCTCTACTTTTTCTCCCTCCTCCCCGGGAGGGGAGGGGAGGGGGGGGAGAGGACGGCACGGCGCCGCGTGTCTTCTCCGCCCGCGCCTCCCGCATTTGGGGCGCTCGGCGGCCGCGCTGCACTCTTCGCGCGGACCTTCCCGCGCCGCGCGGGGCACAAAGACTTCGGGGCGCGCTGCCCCCCCTATCCCAGATCCGCATGGACTTGGAGTGGGGGGACGCTGGAAAGCGACCCCGGCTCTGGGGCTCGCTCGCCCTGGCCACTCCCCCGGCAGGGTGGCCGCCCTCTCCGGTAAAGCCCAAGTTGTGCGGCTTGAGGCTGCGGAGGGAGCGAAGCACGCGCTCGCGGACCCTCACGCCCCAAACTTAGCCCCACGGGGGACACAGGAAAACTCGGGCGCCAGCTCGGTGCACACCGACTGTCTACTCGCTTCCCCGGCTGTAGATTCCAAGTTGATAAACACGAAACCGACCCCTCGCATGTTCCCAACTTTGGGATGGAAGTGGGGGGGGGGGGCAAGAAAGAAGCCCACGTTAACATTTAAACCGTGTGCATAGTTTAGGTAAACAACGAGGACGTAGAAAATATTTTTTTCATCCTTTCATTTGCCGATGGAAAAAAAAATGTATAAAAAGAAAAATGCAAATGATCCCATCTGCTGCCCACAGCTGACTGGCTGCGAGAGAGGACCATGTGGCCCGGGCCGGCACGGTCAGTGAATAGGTAGAATAGATTTTAAAAGGACGCACATGCTGCCTCCCAGCTACCCAGCCGCCGCGAGGGTTGGGATTAACGTGTAGTCAGGGATTGCCGTGTCTTCCAGACCACACCAAGTGGGAATTTAGTCATTACGCAAGTTCCTCCCGGTCTGGTTTGAAATCTAATGGCACAGAGTTCAGTTATCGAAGACCTTTGAGGAACTGTGGAAGGTTCTGGAGCCGTGTTTGGGTTGCAGACGTGGAGAAGTCAGTACTAATTGCTATGCAAAATTAGCAAGCAGCCGGGAGAAAGGAGCCCAGCATCCTAGGGGTGCTTTTATAAGAGAACCTATACGTGCTCAGTGTCATTCAAAACAGGATGATGAAAAGAATGGGGCCGAGATAGCAGCTCTTCAAATTCAAAAGGCATGGGTCGCCCTATCTACATTTAAAACGGGGCGGAGGGAGGAGGGGAGGGGGAATGGTTAATTTATACATTCCCAGGAGACAAAGTGGAAGCACTTGGATTTCCGTAGGGAACTTGACTTTTGCACTTGCGCATTAAATAACACGTATGATACAGCACTTCACTGCGTTCACAGACGCAGCGGTTTTACTCTCAATTTAATGTGACAGTTATAATTGGGATTGTAAAAGGAGATGTTGCATTTCATTAGTTCGGTTTTCTAGGATTTCCCAGCAGTCAGGAGCAGTTAAAGTAGCGTTTAAGCTCTCTTTGCATTTAAACCACTTGGTTGTGTTGCTTTAAGAATGTAAAAGGACCATACTTAGTTTTTTAGAAAGAAACACAGGATATATCTTTGGCAAATCATTCACAGTGCGAACTTGGAACTAAGGAAAATTCAATAGAAACCATTCCTTCTTTGTTCACGGGGTAAGAAAGCCAAGCTTTTGTCAAATACAACTTGTTGTAGTTGTTAGTAAATAGCATTCAAGGTAAATGGCCACCCTTAACTGGCAAATCGAAGCTCAAAATGCATTGACAATGACTGCAGTATTATTTTGGCAGCGTACTCTTACGGTAAGTTGTTTGTCCCAGATAAATTTCTAGAACTGTCAGAGTGATGCCTACACCTGTAATCCTAGCACTTTGGAGATGGAGGTGGTAGGGTTTTTCTTTAGAAAGTGCCAGGCTAGACTTCCTATGTGGTGAGATCTTGTCTCCAAAAACAAACAAAAAGGAATATCTTAAAAGAAGAAGGTGTGAAAAAATTGACAGAAATGGAATTCATTACTGTCTAGGATCAAATTTAGTTTCATGTTTTGTTTTTATAATTTTATTTTATTCCATATAGTGAACAAAAAGTTAATCAACTCTTTGATGGATTAGTTTCATGTTTTTATGAGCGGTTTGCATTTGGGATTTTTTTTTTTTACTCGTGTGTGTGTGTGTGTGTGTGTGTGTGTGTGTGTGTGTGTGTTTGTGGGTGTGGTGTGCCTGAGGGGGCCAGAAGAGCTTGAATTACATGCAGTTTTAAGTCCTTGTTTTATGAGCACTTTGTGTGTTTGGGATTTTTTTTATTACTGTTATTCATGTGTATGGATTTGTATGCCGTGTGTGTGTGTGTGTGTGTGTGTGTGTGTGTGTGTGTGTGTGTGCCTGAGGAGGCCGGAAGAGCTGGAGATTTAAACTATTGAATGTGGGTGCTAGAAATGAACTCTAGTCCTCTGGAGGAACAGGAAGTGCCCATAAGCAGCACCAAGACATTTTTCCAGCCCTGTGGGGTGTGTGTGTGTGTATGAAAGAAAAATGATACAGATAGATAAAAATGCATTGAACTAGTTGTAACAAAGGTAAATATTTGAAAAATAAATTTGGATCTCTGTGAGTTCAAGGCCAGCCGGGTCTACAGAGTTCCGGGACAGCCAGGGGCTACACAGGGTGGGGTTGGAGGGGGTGGGAGAGGTGGATTCAGAATAAACCGGGTGTGGTGATGCACACCCTTTAGTCAGTACACTAGGGAGGCAGAGACCTATGAGTTCAAGGCCAGCCTGGTCTACAGAGCCAGCTCCAGCTACGCAAAGAAATCTTGTTTGGAAAAACAAGGCAAAACAAAACATTTAGAATACAAAACAAAAACAAAAACCTCCAGTCTTGCAATTAATCCCAGCATTCAAAAGTGGGAAAAGTAAGACCATGGTTTAAGGCCAGCCTGGGCTACATTCATAGAGAATACCAGACCATCCTGGCTATGAGAGCTTGGGGGGGGGGGGGGGGAACCGGACACCTATAAGTAAAAAAATTACCTAATTTCTGGGGGATCTGCTTGATTTGGGGGAGGGGGAAAAAAGGAAAGGACTTGATTTTTTTTCCAGAGCTGAGGACCAAACCCAGGGCCTTGCTCAACCCCAAGACTTTATTTTATATGTAAGCATTTGACTGTATCAAAGTGCCAAGTGTATGCAGTCCCTGCAGACACCAGAAGAGGGGATTAGATCCCCTGGAACTGGAGTCACACAACGTTGTGAGCTGCCATGCAAGTGCTAAGCGACCCTCCCCCGCTTTTTTGAGACATGGCCTCATTGTGTAGCTCTGGCTGGACTGGAACTGTAGACCAGGCTACCTCCAACTCAGATTCACCTGCCTCCATCTCAAGAATGCTGGAATTAAAGTTGTAGACCGCCACACCTGGGAATTTGAAAAGTTTTATCTAGAAAGCTTTTTGTTGTTAGGTTTTTGAGAGAGAGTCTCACTATCCACTTGCTAGCAGAGCGTGACCTTGATCTTCCAAATCCTCCTGCCTCTACTCCCAAATCCTGAGATTACAAGCCTGTGTCATCACACCTGGTTTAGGAAAAAAATTATCTTTTTTCCCATCCTTGGTACTGGGGCTCGAACCCAGGGCCCTGAGTACATGCTAAGGAGGTTCTACCACTGATCTGTGTTCCCAGTGGCTCATTTACCGAAGTACAGCAAGAGGCAAATTGTTTCCTTGGCCATGTAAAACATTACATAACATCAGATAGAAAACGAAAATGGGAAATTACACAGCATTTAATGAAGAGCAGAATATTTATACATGACATATATATAATTAAGAATAATAGCATGCATACATTAGCTTTCCGATAGCGCTAACATTTATTCTAGGTTTCTTAATCATTGCTAAAATGTATTTTTATTTTCCAAGACCATATTTAGTGGGACTTTTTTTTCTTTTTGTAGTTAAGTCTTTTTTTTCTTTCTTTTTTTTTTTTTAGATTTTATATATATATACAGAATTCTGCCTGCATGCCAGCAGAGGGTGCCAGTTCTCATTACAGGTGGTTGTGAGCCACCATGTGGATGCTGGGAATTGAACTCAGGACCTCTGTAAGAACAGCCAGTGTTCTTAACCACTGAGCCATCTCTCCAGCCCCTGTAGTTAAGTCTTAATGAACCAGATTTTCCTGTTCCTTGGGGACGTTTCCACCTTATTTCTTGCCTGCTGGATATATAATTTTACCAAGTCTTCAACTTCAAACCAAAGATCTGGGGACGGGACTGTATTAATTTAATTAAAAAGACACACCTTGAGACTTAGCTGCACTGTGGTAAGGGGTGAGGAGAATTTTAATGGAATGGCCAGATGTCTGACACATCACTACTTAATTAGGAAAACATAAGGTGGGCTCTGGGGTTCAATGCTAGGGATAGAACCCAGTGATACCTGAGATATCAGGGTCCCCTCTTGGGTGCTTAGTATCATTAATAAAATAATTTAAGAACAGACTCAGCTGGGTATGGTGGCCCACAACTTTAATCCCAGAGGCAGAGGCAGGTGGATCTCGGTGAGTCTGAGGGCAGCCTGGTCTACATGGTGAGTTCTATAACAGTCGGGGCTACGTGGTGTTGGACCCCAAAGTTTAGGGTCTCAAGTGGGCGCCCCAAGAACCCAGACTCCAGTCCAGTTGATGCAACAGCCCGAGGATTTATTAAGCTTCTACATAGAAGGGCAAACTCTGCTCCTAAGAGCAAGAGCCGCATCTTACTGCAGCCCCATAAGGGCTTTTAAAGGAAAAACCCACAAAACCCACAAGGTTACAATTCCCATAGAATTTCATGGCCTGATAACAGGGTGATCACAGAGAGGGTACAGTTACGTAAACCTCAAGGGGGGTATCAGGGCGGGAGTGGAGCTTACACACAGGTCACGGTGGTCCTTCCTGGAACACCTGCAACTATCCCAGTCACAGTTGAGCACATCTCTTAACAGAAATCTTTTTACATTGTTATATTGTTACAGGGGTGATTGACTAGTGGCTGAGTCAGGTTGCCCTGGGAACTAGATTTCTAGTTTCTCATTTCCTGGTGTTTGAAGTTTCTCTCTTTCTGAGGCTTGGGGGTGTAAGCCTGAAGGGCTAGGGTCTTTCTTTCTTTCTTTTTTTTTTTTTAAAGATTTTATTTATTTATTATGTATACAGTGTTCTGCCTACATGCATGCTTGCAGGTCAGAAGAGGGCACCAGATCTCATTACAGATGGTTGTGAGCCACCATGTGGTTGCTGGGAATTGAACTCAGGACCTCTGGAAGAACAGCCAGTGCTCTTAACCCCTGAGCCATCTCTCCAGCCACGGGCTAGGGTCTTTCATTGGGAGAGATCCTGTCTCATAACAGACCCAAATGAAAGTTCAAGGACAATCTCATTAAAGTTTAAGAGAAAAACAGCGCGGCAGGCAAGTTGTCGATTGAGATACCTAGAGAGGAGAAAAGGGGGGAATCTATGTCATTCAAGCTGGCACAGAGGTCAGCCACATGGCAGACACACAGCCATGCACCGGAAGGGGAATTTTAGAGAAAGTACAGGAGCCAGAGTGTCAGCGACAGGAAACTTGGTTGACAGGAGGAGGAAAAGTTATAGCTTTCCCAGTCAGGAACAGAAAATGGACAGAACCAGTGGACCTCAAGGCAACCTCAGGGAAGATTGTGGGGTCTGCAAGAGGGGGCAGAAATTCTGGGAAGGAAAATACAGTCTCTCATTAAGGAATAATTATTCCACCTACTTTGGCATGGCTTAGGGTGAGCCTGTCTACCTGGGGGCACTCCTTCTGAGGTTTGGTCCCTTGACCAGGTGATTGACCCACCCACCTGGAATGTTGGATCTCCACCCAGGCCAGAAATTCTAGTCTCTTGACCAGGAGTGTTCCCTTAATAGCCTTGACCGATAAGCAGACACCGGGACTTTGTACATGTTAAGCACATGCTCTACAAAGCTTCACCTGGGCACTTTCTGAGTAGAAGTACTTGATCTATAAGGGTCTGAGATTTTAAGCACCCAGCCCAACTACTGGGCTCTGATTTAATGGATTCCTCGTTAGCACACTGGGATTCTCCAAGGGTAAACACTGTGAGAAATAAACACTGTTGTGGTTTCCAGTCCTCGAGAAAACAAGTGCCAATCTAACCGGAACTCATTCTGAGCCCAGAGTGCTGCCTGGGGCACTCTAGCCACCGAGGCCCCTGTGCCCAGGGGGATGCCCAAGGACCTGTAGGCAGGCTCCCCTGCACTGATCGCGTAGCAGCAAGGACAGGCATGAAGCAAGAGTCAGAGGAGGAGGCCTTCCTTGTCAATCAAACGCACTTAAAAGGGGGAAAAGGTGAAGGAGACATGTGCAGTTTGATTGGTAGGATTTTGGGTTGTTTGCTTGTTGAGACATTCTTGCTATATAGCCCTGGTACCCTGGAATTTGCCATGCACTCCAAGCTGCCCTGAAATTAGAAGCGAGGCAGTCCTCCTGAAGGCTGAGAGTACAGGTGTGTGTCAGCATGCCTGACTCAGGGGACGAATTGTTTTCTTTGACTGGTTGATTTTTTTTTTTTTTTTAGACAAGGACTCACACAGCCATAATTGCCCTCAAACTTGTGATATATCCAAGGCTACTGTCCTCTTCCCGCACTACCCAAGTGCTAGGATTTTTTGTGTACTACCAATGCTGGCCATGCCAACCGTTTTTACAAATTACTTAAACAGGCTGTGATGACACATGCCTAAACTCCTAGCTACTTAGAAGGCTGAGGCAGGAGGATCAAGCTGGGGAACATTGTGAGTGCATTAATGGATAAATGGATGATAGATAGATAGGTAGGTAGGTAAGTAGGCAGATAGATAAATAGATGATTTTTATGTTGTGAATCAAAAGACTAAATGAAAGCTAGAAATGACTCATGGGTGACCTGAGTTGCCCCCAGGCCTATAAAGAAGGAAAGAATTGACTACTGCAGGTTGCCCTGACTTCCACATGATCACTGCAGCACGTGTACACAAGCATGTGCACACATACATACACACAAACACTCTAAACATAATGCAATTTTTAAAAAATATTTTTGTGAAGCCAGGTGGTGGTGGCGCACGCCTTTAATCTCAGCACTCTGGAGGCAGAGGCAGGCGGATCTCTGTGAGTTCGAGGTCAGAGTGAGATCCAGGACAGGCACCAAAACTACACAGAGAAACCCTGTCTTAAAATATATGTACGTTTTGTGTGTTTGCACACACGTGCAGCAGCTCTGTGTGTAGAGGACAAGGGAAAACACTGGACATCTGTCCTCTCCTGCCATGTGTCCTGCAGCTCAGACTCAGGCTTGGCAGCAAGTGCCTTTCCCTGCTGAGCCATCTTATTTTTTCTCCCTAACAGGACCCATGAGGGGGCTCAGCAGGGAAAGGCACATGTCGCCAAGACTGGTAACCTGCATTTGATCCTTGCGACCCATAGGGCAGAAAGAGAGACTCAAGTCCTCTGGCCCCCACATTCACGCAATACAAATAAAAAAGTATAATTTGAAGACGAAAGCAGAGCTGGAGAGATAGCTCCCCAGTTAAGGACAGGCATGACTCTTGGGGAGGACCTGGACTCAGCTCCAAGCACCCATGTGGGAGGCTCACAACCACTCACAACTCCAGCTGTAGGGGATCCAACGCCGTCTTTTGAACTCTGCAGGCACCCACACTCATGTTCATTTGACACACACACACACACACACACACACACACACACACACACGCACAACTAAAAATAATAAAAGTAAATCTTTTAAGATTATATGCAGCCAGGCATGGTGGCACACCCCTTTAATCCCAGAACTCAGGAAGTAGAGGTAGGTGGATTTCTGTGCATTTAAGGCCAGCCTGGTCTACAGAGTGAGTTTCATGACAGCCAGGGCTACACAGAGAAACTCTGTCTCAAAACGCCTCTCCCCCAAAAAAAATGTATCTATGCATACAGACATATTAAACAACACACCCGACAGAAATGAAGTCAAGGGCTGGGTTTCACAACTGTGATCCCAGGACCCAGGAGGCTGAGGCAGGAGGATGGCTGTGACTTTGAGGCCAGCCTGGCTACACTGAGTTATAAGCCACCTGAGCTATAATGAGACACTGTCTCAAAAAAATAATAAAAATTAAAAAAGAAAAAGTTAGTGTGTGGTGGCACACAGCTTAAGTTCAGGGTCAGCCTGGTTTACAGTACAGGACAGCTAGGACTAAACAGAGAGACACTGTCTCAGAAACCAAAACAGAAAGAAAAAAACTGAACTCAAGACGTAGTACCTCTAGCATCAAGTCTGGAGAAACACTCAGGCGGCATGCACAAGGAGGCTCAGATCACTTAATCTGGAAGCTACTGGAAATTAGTTAGGTAACCGCAGGTGGAAAAAACAAAAAGCAAACAACAGGAAATTAGTTAAGTGATACATACTAAGGTGTACTGTGGAGGCTTTTTATAGATATGCAATAGTTGTGGCATCTTGATGAATGAAAGGAACCGATAGATTATATGCAGTGTAACCCAATTTAAAACAAACAAACAAAAAAAAAAAATCAAGCCAAGCCAAGAGGCAGGTGTGGTGGCAGGGGTCATCATCCTTACTCCCTGCAAAGTTGAGGCAGGAAGTTTGCTGTAAATTGGAGGCTAGCCTGGATTACAGGAAAAACTATGAAATGCAGAGCTAGGAACTGACAGTGGAAAGGAGAGGAAAGAAAGGGGAGGGGAGAGGAGGGGAGGGAAGGAGGGAGGGGAGAGGAGGGGAGGGGAGGAATCTTGCTGCTTCTTGTTGTACATTTGTGAAGCATTTGATTTTATAATTCTCCCACAATAAGTATCTATTGTGTGTGAAATTTTTTTCCCCTTCCACAGACTAAAGTCAGAGTTACTATCATGGCTTGGAAACCAAAAGCCCACACCATGCCCAGCTTACAAGAGGGACTGACTGTTCTCAACATGCCAGTCCCCTCTTTCTCCAGATATTGTCATGACTCACTAACGCTCATGGTACTAATTAATGTCCCTAAGTAAACACGACATTTGGCTGCAGAAACCACGGCCCCCATTCTCCAAGCTTCTGAAGTATCCACACAACGTTTAAGAGATAAGAGAACATATGGAATTGGCCTAAGGCTCACTGGCATTTGGAAAATGTTTAAGGTTCTAGATTATTCCCTTTAAGGCCAAAAACTTCAACAAACAAGGGCTGGAGAGATGGCTCAACACTTAAGAGCACTTGATACTCTTGCAGAGGACCTGAGTTCAATTCCCAGCGCTTAAGTTGGAGGCTCACAACCACCTGTAACTCAAGCTCTGACACCCTCTTCTGGCCTTCACACACATGTGGCATACATACACACAGGCACATATATACGTATAAATATAAATAATTTCATAGACAACACAAAAACAAGCAACAGCTAAAACTATGTGTGCTGCCGGGCGGTGGTGGCGCACGCCTTTAATCCCAGCACTCGGGAGGCAGAACCAGGCGGATCTCTGTGAGTTCCAGGCCAGCCTGGTCTACAGAGCGAGATCCAGGAAAGGTGCAAAGCTACAGAGAGAAACCCTGTCTCCAAAAAACAAAAACGAAACTGTGTGTGCTCTTCATAGACTGTTGTGAGATGTTTGTACATTGTGTGAAGATGTATTGCTGTGATTGGTGTAGTAAAAAGCTGAACAGCCAATAGGAAGGAGGTATAGGCGGGACTTCCAGGAGAGAAAACTGGGAAGAAGAAAGGTGGAGTCCTCGGAGAGAGACAGAGAGGAAACAGGAGGTTCAGTATGGAAAAAAGATAACACCATGTAGCAGAACGTAGATTAATATAAATGGGTTAAAAGTTATAAGAGCTCGGGTGGTGGTGGCGCACGCCTTTAATCCCAGCACTCGGGAGGCAGAGGCAGGCGGATCTCTGTGAGTTCGAGGCCAGCCTGGGCTACCAAGTGAGTCCCCAGAAAGGCGCAAAGCTACACAGAGAAACTCTGTCTCGAAAAAACCAAAAAAAAAAAAAAAAAAAAAAAAAAAAAAAAAAAAAAAAAAAAAAGTTATAACAGCTATTGGGATAAGCCTAAGCTAAAACCAATCTTTCATAATTAATAATAAGTCTCTATGTCATTATTTGTTAGCTGGCACCCCAAAGAAGAATCCAACTACGATAAACAGAGCAGCAGGCTAGACAGAAAGACAGGATCAGGTGGTAGGTGACCCTTTCAGAGGACGCATGGCCGACCTTAGCTTGCACATGTTAGACATTAGCTGACGAGTCTAGGTATAGAGGATGCTTGAAATCCTAGCATTCAGGAAGCTGAGGTGGTGGATTGCTAAGAGATAGAGCAGTGATTCTCAACCTTCCAAATGCTGCAACCATTTCATTCCCCACATTGTCGTGACATCCAAGCATAAAATTATTTCATTGCTACTCCATAACTGTAAATTTGCTACGGTTATGGATCATAATGTAAATATCTGATATGCAAGATGTCTGATATGCGACCCCTGTGAAAGGGTCACTGGGCCCCACAGGGGTCCTGACCCACAGGTTGAGGACCACTGAGTTAGAGGATGGGCTGGTGTTACCCGAAATTCTGATGAGTCCTGCCAGAGTTACAACATGTTACCAAGGAAACCAGTGTCCCCTCCCTGGGGTTCTTAGGTTCCTTAATAAAATTTAAATAATAAAAATTTAAGAATGAGGGGCTGGAGAGATGGCTCAGAGGTTAAGAGCACTGGCTGTTCTTCCAGAGGTCCTGAGTTCAATTCCCAGCAACCACATGGTGGCTCCCAACCATCTGTAATGAGATCTGGTGCCCTCTTCTGGCCTGAAGGGATACATGCAGACAGAAAACTGTACACAATAATTTTTTTGGTTTTTCAAGACAGGGTTTCTCTGTGTAGTTTTGAGTCTTTCCTGGAACTCGCTTTGTAGACCAGGCTGGCCTCAAACTCACAGAGATCCGCCTGGCTCTGCCTCCCGAGTGCTGGGATTAAAGGCGTGCGCCACCACCGCCCGGCATAAATAAATAAATCTTTAAAAAAACAAAAATTTAAGAATGAACTCTGAAGGAAGCTCAGGGACAGCTTTATCAGAGTTTACAAAGAGAACCAGAACAGGCAAGCTGTGAATGTCAGCAGCTGCCTGGAGAAGAGAGAGAAAGCCACACTGCCTGGAAGCTTGGAGGAAGAAGTGGGACTCGTCAGAGAAGAGAGAGAGAAAGCCCAAAGTACTAGAGAAAGCATACTTAGGCTGTGGCCAGCGTCTGAAAGAAAGAGACAGGAAGGAAGAGAAAGTCCTGTGTAACATGCTCAACAAATAACACCAAATAGTGACACAGAGACTTGTTATTAATTATAAAAGCTTGGCCATTAGCTCAAGCTGGTCCTGCTAGCTCTTATAACTCAAATTAACCTGTTTATATCAATCTCCACTCTGCAGCCACATGGCTCACTTACCTTTGCCTATACGGTATGTCCTTCGGTCTCCCCAGCATTCCTCCGGCGTAATCCGAGCAGATAGATTCCTCTCCTCTCTCCCCCCGGACATCCCGCCTATCTCTCCTGCCTTGCTTTTGGTCATTCAGCTCTTTATTAAATCAACCACAGTGACACACCTTCACACAGTGTAAACAAATATTCTGCAGCAGTCCTGACTCAGAAAGACAGGTAGGCCCAAAAGAACCTCAGCACAGCTCTGCATCAACTGTGAAAGGTGGGGCTTCGGGGAGGAGATGTGCGTTATCTCATTAAAGGGATAATTATTCTTCCCAGCTCTTTATCATGGATTAATGTGAGCCTGCCTTCCTGAAGGGTGGTCCCATAGCTAGGTGACTGCCTGCCCAACTGGAGTGCTAGGTCTCCACCCAGGCCGGAGATTCATTCTCTTAACCAAAAGGAAATCCGTTTTCTCTTCATGGGTCTTTACTGCTACTGTAACACTGGCTACTGAGTGAGAGCCGTCTCAAACACAACAGAGCAGTTGTTGAGATGACCCAGTGAGCGAAGGCACGTCCATCAAACACGAGAACGAAAATCATTCATCAGGAAGGTGAGAGATGTAAGGTCCCTGCTTCACAAAACGGGGTTCATCAATGATCACTGTCTCCAGCCCCATCTATTAGCTGGAGTTAAGTTTCTTCAAGGGGCCTCGGGTGTCTTATGCTCGGCCTTCCTGAAGACTAACGGGCTGAGTGGTGTCTCCCAGAATTCCCCAGTGCACCTCAGATTGTGACAATATTTGGAGGAAGATGATGGGAATTGAATAAGGCTGTAAGGACAGAGCCCTAATCCGATAGGACTGGAGTCCTCATAAAAGCAGCAGTATGAAGCGGAACAGACGGCTCAGCCGGGCATCAGGACCCATGCATTTAATCTCAGTGCTCGGGAAGCAGAGGCAGGCGGATCTCTGTGAGTTCCAGGTCAGCCGAGCTACATGGTGAGGCTGCAGAAGTCAGGAGTTCGGTTTCCAGCACCCTCATCAAGTGACTTAAAGCCGCCTGAAACGCAGCTCTTCCTGTACGCATGTGAACATACATCCCACATAGACAGATGACACACACATAAAATTATTTAAAAAAAAAAAAAGAGGAAGCCATGGAGGGGTGTGAGGTTGTGCCATGTGAAGACGCCATGATGAGGTGGCCGTCAGTATGTGCAGGGAGAGGCTTCAGCAGATACAAGCCCAGCACTAGGACTTCCGGTTCCCAGAACTTCGGAAAGTTGGTTCCTACTGTTAGAACTTCGGAAAGTTGGTTCCTACTGTTTAGGCCCCCGGGATGTGGCGTTAGTCCAGGATGGCTACTGATGTGGGGTTAGCCCAGGCTGGCTACGGATGTGACGTTAGCCTAGGCTGGCTACGGCAGACTCAGCTGCAGCTGCCCTGTTTCTCTCCCTCCGAGAGTATAAATCCACAGAAGCCAAGGTCATCCTTGACTGCTGCATGTCCAGGTGAAGGTGTACCTGCAACACAGCCGACTCTCAGCATATTTCTGAAAAAAATCAAATGAATTATTAGATACCAGAGTTTCATTTCCCTTTCCCTTTGCAGAGATGAAGGAACAACGGGCCATAGGGTTCCCAGTCATGACAGTTCACACCTGTCATTCCAGACTGCAGAGACTGGGGCAGGAGGGTCATGCACTGGAAGCCATGGAGACCTGAAAAGTGAGGTAGATCCTGTCTCAAAACAAAAACAACAAACAAACAAAACACACACAAACAAAACAGACAAACAACACACATACAAACAAACAAAAACCGAAGGGGGCTGGGGAGACACCTCAGGGTTTAAGAGGGCTGACTGCTCTTTTTTTTTTTCTCTCGAGACAGGGTTTCTCTGTGTAGCTTTGGAGCCTGTCCTGGAACTGACTCTGTAGCCCAGGCTGGCCTCGAACTCACAGAGATCTGTCTGCCTCTGCCACCACTACCTGGCCTTCTCCTTCTCCTCCTCCTCCTCCTCCCCCTTCTTTCTTTTTTTTTTTTTTTTAAGATTTATTTATTTATTATGTATACAGTGTTCTGTCTGCACGTATCCCTGCAGGCCAGAAGAGGGCACCAGATCTCATTATAGATAGTTGTGAACCACCATGTGGTTGCTGGGAATTGAACTCAGGACCTTTGGAAGAGCAAGCCATCTCTCCAGCCCCTCCTCCTTCTTTTTAAATAATTTACTTAACTTTATTTCATGTGCATTGGTGTGAGGGTGTCAGATTCCCTGGAACTTGAGCTACAGACAGTGGTGAGCTGCCATGTGGGTGCAGGGAATTGAACCCAGGTCCTCTGGAAGAGCAGCCAGTGCTTGTAAGCACGGAGCCATCTCTCCAGCCCCAGCACTGGCTGCTCTTGCAGAGGACCTGGACACAGTTCCCTGCACTCACATCTGCCTGAAACTCCAGTTCCAGGGGATCAGACACCCTCTTCTAACCTCTCCATAGGCTCCTGCACACAAGTGGTACACATACAAGCACCCAGCCTGCCCCCTAAACAAATAAATAAATAATTTGAAAAATAAAAACAAATCCAAGACAGTCCATTCCTAGTCTATATAAAAAGAACTTTCTAGAATTGTCATGCTATAAAGAGTGACTGAATGGCAGATTATTAATTCACGGCAGGCCCATACTCTACCAGATCTATGGTAATAATTCTACAGCTATAACTTCAGTCTTCTTCTAATGGTTGTATTGTTACGCTAGGGCTGTGGTAGCACAGTAACTGTGTGCTGTGGATTAAATCATGGCAGTTGGTCCCCACTGTTCAGGGTGCTAGCATGGTTTGCTCCTGGTAAGGGCTCCCTGTCAAGCTTGCAGATGTCCCCTTTTTCCTCATGTCCTCACATGGGGGTGGGGGAAGGAGCCAGAACAAGCTGTCTGTGGTCTTTTCTTATAAGGGCACTATCCCCATCATGACAGCTCCACCTTCTGACTTCATTTAATCCCAGTTGCCTCTGAAAGGTTCCATCTTCAAATATCAGGACCCTGGAACGGCAGGTAGGGTTTCAGTACAGGAACACAGGACAGCGGGCACAGACTCAGTCCTCGGCAGTAGTTTTTGTTTTGTTTTAGCTGGGTGTAGTGGGTTTTTAACACAGGAGGATGGTGTACACCTGTTGTTTCTGCTCTTCTGTGCCTAAGACCGTTCATGGTCATTCTCCATAATGAGCTTTAGAAGAGCCACAGCAGCACAAGAAAAGGAAGAAGGTGGTGAGGGTGTGGCTCAGCTGGTGGAATGCATGCTTAGCATGCATGAAGTCCCAGGTTCGATCCCCAGCATGGCAGAAACAGAGCGAAGTGGTACAAGCCTATAATCCCAGCATTTGGGAGGTGGATGCAAGATCGTTAGTTCAAAGTTGTTTTGGCTCACATGGAGGGTCTGCAGCCTAGCCTGGCAGACAAGAGACTTTGTCTCAAAATATAAAACCAAATCCCAAACACAACCAGACAAAACCACCTCAAGTAACAGTGTTTCCTTGTCATCCTGCTTGACCTACCTGTCACAGAGCTGAGAGAGGCTGGGTAGGTGTTACCCCATGTCCATTATTAAAACAATGTCCGCAGGGATGATGTGGATTTAATTTATTTCTTAATTTAACAATTACTGCAGCCTAGTATGGACCAGCACTGCAGGAATTTATACCCACCCCCAAATGCATGTGACTGTGATGGCCATTCTTGGTTGTCAACTTGACTACATCTGGAATTAACTAAAACCCAGGCAGTTGGACACCCCTTTGAGGGATTTTTTTTTTTTTTTTTTTTTTCTTGAGACATGATTTCTATATGTAGCTCTGGCTGTCCTGGAACTTGCTCTGTAGACAAGGCTGGTCTCGAACTCAGAGATTTGCCTTCCTTTGCCTCGGGGGTGATGGCATTAAAGGCGTGTGCAACCATTGCCCCTCTAACTCAGATCTTTTAAGGTAGAAAGTTTCACTTTGGACTTGGATCGCACCCTCTGCTGACAGCCTAAATAATGACAAGGAAGAAGGAGCTCTCTCTCTCTCTCTCTTGCTCTGGCCCTCACAAGCAAGTCCTTCACTGGCATCAGAGCCTGCTTCTTCGGGATTCTGGTGTATACGGAAGACCAGCTGAGATACCCAGCCTCATGGACTAACCAGCTACTGGATTCTTGGACCTTCCATTCCTATATGTTGGATTAGCTGACCACAGTCTGAGTCATTCTGATAAATCCCCTTTCTTTGTGGAGAGGCATTCATTCTGAAAGTTCTGCGACTCGAGCACTCTAACGCGGGGACTAACGCTCTTGTCATCCCCGCTACTCAGGAAACTGAGGCAGGAGCATCACAAATCAGAGGCCAGTGTGGGCTGTATATAGACCTTGTCTCCTTGGGAAAACAAAGAAAAAAGAGATAAAGCAGGAAGGGCTGAGAGTGTCGCTCAGAAGTAGACGCTTGCCTAGCACACCCAGAGCCTGGCTCTGCACCTGGTTCTGTGCCTGTTTCTCTCTAGTACAGTGATAAATAAGTGACTAATTTAACTAACTGTGCTGTCCTGGTGACGCGGCCACTCACAGTCATATGTCTGTGCCCTGGGCCATAGCCCCAGTGTCTGTAGAGAGCAGACGTGGTAAATACCGTCCTGCTTGCTAGCTCCACGGGGCGGGGTTGTGAAGTCCACAGCCCAGGGTTGGGATCCTGGCTCCAGCAGCAGCTGTGTGACCTTAGGAAGCAGCCACGTGAACACTTGAGTCTCCATTTCCTCATTCAGAGCCTGGCGTGGCCCCACCCTCTGGGCCGGGCTAACGGTTGGGACCAGTTATCTGCAGCCCTGGTATGTTGGCGGGCACAGGTTAGCTCCATCGAGGGCAGCTGTTTTTATGGACTGTAAATGAAATGAGGACGTGCTGAAATAACTAATTCACATATGCAGCGGTTGGGGGACGGGGCAGTGATCTCCTACTCCATACAGACAAAAGAACAGGAAACTCACTTTGGAAAGCTGGAGAGATGGCTTGCAGAGGACCTGAGTTCGATTCTCAGTACCTTACAACTCTCTGGAATTCCAATTTTGGGGGATCTGATGCCCTCCTCTGACCTCTGTGGGCACTGTACATATGTGGTGTGTGTGTGTGTGTGTGTGTGTGTGTGTGTGTGTGTGTGTGTACATAGAGACAGAGGCAAAATACTCATACACATAAAATGAAAATAAATAATCTTGCTGGGTGGTGGTGGCGCACACCTTTAAACCCAGCACTCAAGAGGCAGAGGCAGGTGGATCTCTGTGAGTTCCAAGGCCAGCCTGGTCTCCAGAGTGAGTTCCAGGACAGCCAGGGCTACACAGAGAGATCTGTCTCAAAAAAAAAAAACAAAAAACAAAAAACAAAAAAACCAAAAAAAAACCCTAATGAATAAATAAGTAAATAAATAAATCCTTTATTTAAAAGGGAGAAAGAAATCCACTTTAACAGTGAAAATACAAAAATTTACATGCCTAGCTTCATTCAGTGCTGCTTGGGAGATATCCATAGTACATCACTCATTATATTTCTTTTATTATTTATTTATTTATTTATTTATTTATTTATTTATTTATTTATTTATTTATTTATTTTGGGGTGGGGGAGCAGGAGAGGCGTCTCACTCTGTAATTTGAGCTTGTCTGACACTCACATAGTAGCCCAGGATGGCCCCTATCCTCATTCCTCAGCCTTCTGAGGGCTGGGATTGCAATTAACCAGGAAACCACTTAATCAAATTCTCACTCCACCCACTGTACGACTCTCAAATATGTCAATAAGGCAATGGTCCCCAAACCACATTCTAACGTCCATTCCTCTCACCCGGCCAGTAAGGGAATGAGCAGTGGATCCTGCATCCCTCTCCAGGACAGGTGCTAGGAACCCCCGCTACCGTGAGAAAGCGTAGTTAATGGGGGCTGGAGACAGGCTGGAGACAGCTCTGGGATCAAGAGGACCCGCTGCTCTTCCAGGGACCTGGGTTTGGTTCTCAGCACCAAGGCAGATTATCAGGCAGCTCACAACAGTCCGCATCTCCAGCTTCAGGGGATCCTCTGACCTCTGCAGACACCTGCACTCACTTGCACGTACCCCGACTAAGATACACACGGATACACACAATTTGAAAAACATAACCTCTTTTAAAAAGGAAGTCTATATCGCGCACATCTTTAATCTCAGCACTCCCGAGGCAGAGGCAGGCCACCTTTTTGAGGCTACCCTGGTCTACAAAGTGAGTTCCAGGACAGCCAGGCCTACACAAAGAAACCCTTGGCTCCTGGGTTTGTGACTATTTGAGACAACTGTGTTTGTGAGTTCCTTCCGGCTCCATCCTTTCATCCTGGAGACTTCCGGGAGGGAACCCCTTAGGGCTCTACCCACGCTTTCTGCAGCGCGGTCTGCCCTTCCGCCCTGTAGGCCGCAGCTCTGCCGTGCCAGACAAGGGACACTGTCACCTCTCTGCAAGACCGCCTAACACAGGGCAAGTGATGTAGACATCTACAGGGAGCAGCGAACGGTCGTGTGAACTAGGATTTTTTGTCTCCGCAACCCAAAAGAACAAGCTTCAATTTAAAACAAAGCACACTGGCCCCCATGGTTCCTACGGTGTGAGCTTTCTTCAGTCTTTATTTGTTTGTTTGTTTGTTTATTTAACTTATTCTTCAGCTTCAGCTTCTTTGTCTATTTTGTTTTTCTTTTCTTTTTTAAGTGTTAAAATTCATTGGTCTTCTTTCTTTCTTTTCTTTTCTTTTTTTTTTCGTTTTTCAAGACAGGGTTTCTCTGCGTAGCTTTGGCGTCTTTCCTGGAACTCACTCTGTAGCTCAGGCTGGCCTTGAACTCACGGAGATCCCCCTGCCTCTGCCTCCCGAGTGCTGGGATTAAAGGCCTGCACCACCACCGCCCGGATTGGTCTTCTTTTTAGAATTCTGCACCACTGGGCTGATGAAGCTTCTCAGCAAGTAAGGGCTCTTACCCGGCAAGCCGGGAGACCCAAGTTTGATCCCTGGGACTCACACAAAGGTGTAAGGAGCAAACCAACTCCAAAAAATCCTAACTTCCACGTGGGTGCCATGGCATACTCACAGTCTCACAGTCTTTCTCTCTCTCTCTCTCTCTCTCTCTCTCTCTCTCTCTCTCTCTCTCTCTCTCTCTCACACACACACACACACACACACACACACACACTAAAGAAAGAATGAGAAGTGTACCGTCAGAGGTGATCAAGAGATGGCAGCGTTTTTCTTCTCTTTTTTGTTACCCGGTCTCCAGACGGTTTTTTGCCAGTGGCAGCGGAGACCCCGGCGGTGCTGGCCCTTCTTCATCCGCTCCCGCACTCCTTTCTCTGCCTCCTTGAGGTCTTCTACAAGCTGTGTCTTGCACATCTGTATTTGGACTCATTTTTCTTTACATAATTCAAGGAATCATAAATCACAGTGAAGCCAGTTCTGGATCCAAATTCAAAGTGACATCTAGTGGAGTCACTTGGCTGTTTTTTTCCTAAATTTCCTTCGTGGGCACCGTTGCCTTCCTTGGATGGTGGTTTCTGTCCTCTAAGGTTGGCCATGAACTTCCTGGTCCAGATAGGTACCGTGTCAGTCATGATGACGGTGATGCTCAAGCAGCCAGGGAGGACACTCTCTTTCTCCTCCTTTCCACCGCTGCCCGCCTGGTGCTAGGGATGGAACCCAGGGCTCTCGGGGTGCCCAGCAAGCACTCTGTCACTGGGTTACACATGCAGCCCTTCCAGACTCTTTTGCTTCTCCGTATATAGATAAAAGTACTGTGGCTGGTGTAAGGGTGATGGCGCACACCTTTAACCTCAGCATTTGGGAAGCAGAGGCAGGAGGATCTCTGTGAGTTTGAGGACAGTCTGGTCTACACAGAGAGTTCCAGGACAGCTGGGGTTACATAGAAGACCCTGTCTCTAAAAAGAAAAGAAGAAAGAAAGGGAAAAAAAGGAAGGAAGGGAAGGAGGAAAAAAGTCTGGAAAATTGGCTTAGCAGTTAAGAGCCCTGACTGCTCTTCCAGAGGACCCTGGTTCAATTACCAGCACCTACACGGTGGCTCACAACTGTCTGTAACTCATGTATGTGGTGCACAGATATATATGAACTAAATAAATTAATAAGATAAATTTGGCATAGAAAAAAGAAAGATATGAAAGAAAAAAGAAAAGAAAAGTAGTGGTCCAAGTTTGCTGATGACGGCACCTAGTTCTTGGTCTCAGCGAGTATCGGCAAAACAGGAGCTGGTAGGGCACGGGCTGTTCCGCCCGTCAGGATGCAGTTGAGTCTGCCCTCAAATGGTTCACGTGTTAGAGCTTGCTCCTCAGTTGGGCAGTGTCGAGGAGTGGGGCTTACTAGAAAGGTCTTCAAGCCCTTCAAGTCAGCAGAAGGGCAGAACCTGGGTTTCATCTGTAGAGAGGGCTGTCTTCCGAGGAGCGCATCAGCTAGGCATGGCAGCGCACACATAATCCCAGAACTTGGCAGGGGGACAAGTTCGAGGCTGGCATGGGCTAGCATGGGCTAAACAGTAAGACTCTCTGGAAATAGCTTTCTGCCCCTTGAGCACACTCCCAGCACAGTGCTACCCGCCTCGAAGCTGTGAGGCCCTCAGAAGAGGCCCTACAAATGGACTTGCTTGCACGGCCTTAGTCTTCCAGATTTCAAAACTATGAGCTTAAGAAACTTCTTTAGAAGAATCCAGCTTAAATTTTTTTTAACTAAACAGAAAAAAAAAAAAACTACCCAACTTCAGGTAGTTCGTTATAATAATGAAAACCATACTTGTATGATTCCTTATCTCAGTAGGTAGCCATGTGACAGATGAATCTAATATAGAAAAATCTGCCAATTATTTAAGAGATGCAGAAATTCAGACTTTTAAGTGAAATTGCCTTTTCCCTCCCTCTTCCCCTGCACAAGAAATTAAATTTAGACTTTTATATATGCCCCCACACTCTACCACTGAGTTATAGCCCAAGCCCAAATTGCCTAGAATTTTTTTTTTAACCTCTGTAGCTCTGACTGACCTGGATGGAACTTATAATGTAGACTAGGCTGGCCTCAAACTCAGAGATCCACCTGCCTCTGAATGCTGGGATTAAAAGTGTGTGCCTTCACCCCAGGGGCCTAGAATTTGAATATGAAATAGCTAGAATTCACAGGGCCAACTGAAGCCTGTCTATACGGTCAGATCCCCTCTCCTATCCGCCATGGCCTCATCTGTGACCGGGTACCTGGCAGCTCACAGCTGCCTCCCAGTCAGGTCTCCTGGAAGCCCATAGTGACCTGCCAGCTAACCGCCACACAGAGCCCTTCAGCTTCTGCCCGGCTCGCTTTGCCTAACACTCAAATTCCTGACTGCTAGGTCTTGAGCTTTTGAAGCCCGATGGGGATATTTGCTTGACAGCAGCAGAGGGGAAATACCAAGAATAGTAGATTGTTATCTAAAAAAAATAGGATATTGTTCTACTTACTGGACAGATTAGATGTGTAGTTGCTTACAAAAGTTCTAGAATTTTCCCATACTGCCAACCATGAGGAAGCACGAGGAAAGTCTTTTAGGAAGAAAATCCCAATCCAACTGTCACTCTATTGCTGTGAAGAGACACCATGACCACGGCAATTCATAAAATAAAGCATTAAATTGAGGGCTGGCTTACAATTTTAGAGGTTAACTACATTATCATCATGGTTGGAAACATGGCAGCATGCAGGCAGATGCTGGAGCAGTAGCTGACAACTACATCCTGATCTGTAGGCAGAGAGAGAGACAGACAGACAGACAGACAGACTCTGGGTTTGGCATGGACTTTTGAAACCTCAAAGCCCACCCCCAGTGGCACACTTCCTCCAACAAGGCCACACCTCTTAATTTCTCTAATCCTTGAAGATGGTGCCACCCCCCCCCACCGGACCCCCGGTGACTAAACCATCAAATATGTGAGCCTCTGGGGCCGTTCTTACTCAAACCACCACACTGGCAATTAGCAGAATACTCCATTTTGTCTCATACTGCATGTATATAACAATAGCTAGACATGGTTGTTAGGATCCTGCTTCACTCTTCCGGGTCTGGCGTCTTAGGTCATCAGCGGGCGCTGGCAACTGCCTACCCGCCTTAAAAAACCAGATGCAGACCCCCACACGCTCTCTCTGTGTTTCCTCTCTGCTCTCCGCTCTGCTCCGCTCCCTCCCCCATCTTTCTCTCTCACCAGGCCTGGTCCCCCCCTTTCCTTCCTAATAAAGCTCTAAAAGGTACCACTGGGTTCTGTCGTGACCATGACCTTTCACACGGTAACCAGCACCGATTACTATCAATGGTACCCAGCACTCAGGAGGCTGAGGCAGGACAGTAAGAGCCTGTCTTACAAGAACAACAACACCCATACACATACCATTCACTTTTACTAACAGAACCTTGTTTTCTTGATTCTGTCGTGCGCAATTTCTGAATTCAATTGAGGTTTAAAGTACTGAGCCAAAGCTGGGTGGTTGGCCCTGTGAATTCTAGCTATTTCATATTCAAATTCTAGGCAAGTAGGGCGCCTTTAATCCCAGCACTTGGAAGGCAAAAGCAGGAGGATCTCTGTGAGTTTGAGGCCAGCCTGGTGTACAGAGCAAGCTCCAGGACAGCCAGGGCTACCCAGAGAAAAAAGCTGAGCCAGGCCTGGTGGTACACACTAGGAATTCCCAATACTAGGGAGCTGAGGCAGGAGGATTGTCACAGTTTGAGGCTGGCTTGGGTTACACAGTAAGTTGTAGGCTAGCATGGGCTATGGACTGAGATCCTGTGGAAGCTTAAAAGACTAAAGCAATAAAACCCTTGCACTCTGGGAAGTACAAATAAGAGCTCTCGGGCAGAGGGTTTACTGAGTCACCTTTATTTCGTCCTTTTCTTTAGTGCTGGAAAAGAGATGCAGGGCTCAGTGTGGTCCTGATTCCAGTGGTCTGGAGTGGGGCAAAAGGAAACTCCTTCAAATGACCAGATTACCCTACATCATCAGCACTGAGCAGGGAGAATAGTGTCCTTTAGAACCAGTGTGAGTTTGAGGGAAATGGGGCCACAGGATTTCAATAATCCACATTTACCTGCTACTGCCCTCTGAATATTCTACAGTTGAAAATTTAAAAATTTAGCTGCTCAGTGGTGGTGCATGTGAAGGTCTAGACTTGACTTTACAGGCTCCATCTTAGGGAAAGGGCCACCATCTCAGACACCTGCTGTACTCAGTTTCAGGAAGGACCTCAGGAATGTGCCATGACGACTCGAACGATACAGAGCAGTATCCTCCTGCAGACATCCTGTCTAGTTTATGGCCCTTGAAGATATCTAGAGAATCCTGCTGAGCAGTCCAGATAATCCTGTTCAGCGGGTTGTGCTTCCCCACCAAGAGTCTAACCCAATGGTTTCAAATGTGGTTTCGTGCCCAAAGTCTAGACCAACAGTTTCAAAAAATCACCTTGTCCCCTCCACATTTCCTCACATCTGCTGTGCGGTGGCCCAGGTTGAACCTGAATAAAAGGACCCTTATGTGCATCGGAAACTGGCTCCTTGGTGGTCTCTGGGGGTTTTGAGAAACGTTACAACATGCACACCTTTAATCCTAGCAGAGGCAGGCAGAGGCAGGCAGATCTCTGAGTTTGAGGCCAGCCTGGTCTATAGAGTGAGTTCTAGAACAGCCAGGGCTACACAGAGAAACCCTGTCTTGAAGGAAAAAGAAAAGAAAATTTTTTAATTTTTTTTTTCAGAGCTGAGGATTGGAACCCAGGGCCTTGTGCTTGCTAGGCAAGCACTCTACCACTGAGCTAAATTCCCCAACCCCTTAATTTTTTATATTAATTTATTTTATGGTAGGAGTGTTTTGCCTGAAGGTTATGTATGTGTACCATGTGGGTGCCTGCTGCCCAAGGAAGACAGAAGAGGATGTTAAACCCTCTAGAACTGTAGTTACGTATGGATGGGTGGGAGCTACCACATGGGTTCTGGAAACTGAAACAGGGTCTTCCAAAGCAGCAAGTACTCTCAAGTGCTGAGCCCTCTCTTCAGCCCTGTGTGAAATAATTTAAAGTGCTAGGTTCTTCTCCTCCAATGGCTATTTATTTATTCATTTATTTATTTTTTGAGACGGCTGGCGTTCGGATCACAGAGATCTGCCTGCCTCTGCCTCCTGAGTGCTGGGATAAAAGGTGTGCGCCACCACTGCCAGCTGCGTGACCATTCTTATTTTCAATAAATTAACACTATACTTGTGCAAAATGTACAAAGTGCTGTTGGCAATAGGTGGGGAAATAGGTGACTTTAGTTACTCCAGGGTCTCTATCTAGTAAGGAATGAGCTTTCCCAGCGTACGTTCTCAGAACTGTGGCAGTGATGGTTAGGCTCCGATCAGTCACAGAGAGAGGTGAGCGAGACCACGTAGGACCTGAATAGGGCTGAGCATGCCTGTCTGGGCGGGAGAGCTCTTTGCGTGATGGCCTGGCCAGTTTTCATGTGACAAAAACTTTCACAATGAACTCCTTGCAGACTTTCGAGTATT
>NC_081424.1:9295528-9358028 GCF_949786415.1 Peromyscus eremicus
GGTTTCAAAAGCCTCCACTAGTCTCTCCCTCTTGGCTGTGGATCAGGTCTAAGTTCTCAGCTCCAGCTCCACCATCATGACTGCTGCCAGGTTCATTATGGACTCTGAAACTGTAAGCAAGCTCCTAACTAAATGGTTTCTTTTATAAGTTACTTTGCTCATGGTGTCTCCTCACTGCAGTAGAACAGTAACAAAGACATGGAGGATGACCTTGACCTCCTGGTGCTCCCAGTTCTGCTTCTTGAAGGCTGGGATTACAGGCACGTACCACCTTGCTGGGGTTCCTATGGCACTACAGATGCAAGTTAGGGCCTCTTGAGTGCTAGACAGGTACTCTACCAAATGAGCTACCCTCCAGTCCTAGCCTTAACAGGTGACTTTAGACAGTGTGTGTGTGTGTGTGTGTGTGTGTGTGTGTGTGTGTGTGTATGACTGTGTGTGTATGACTGTGTGTGTATGACCGTGTGTGTGTGTGACTCTGTGTATGACTGTGTGTGACTGTGTGTGTGTATGACTGTGTGACTATGTGTGTGTGACTCTGTGTGTGACTCTGTGTGTATGAGTGTGTGACTGTGTGTGTATGTGTGTGTGTTGCATGTGGGCCAAGGAGGATGTCGGTGTCCTGCTCTATCACCCTCCACCTCATTTCTTTAGGATGGGCTCTTTTCTGAACCAGGAGGTAGACTAGTGATGAGTAAGCCCCAGAAGTCCTCTCACCTCTGCCTACCGAACCCTACCCCAATGCTGGGGGTACAGGCAGGCATGACTAAGCTTGGCCTTTTAAGTAGGTGCTGGGGTTTCAAACTCAGGTTCTCATGCTATGCAAGCAGTCTAAACCCTCTGACCTGCTGGGCTCCTTCACACTTATGCTCTTCTAAGTGAGGTTTGTGGATCATTGCTCTCTGACTGCTGGTGTAAAATACATTTCCTGAGAGCCAAGATGGTGTTGTATCCCTGTGGTCACAGCCACTATGAGGCTGAGACAGAAGGGCTGAGTTCAAGGCCATACTGGATTATTTAGTGAGTGACACTGTTTAGAAGAAAGAAAAAGGGAAAACCCATGTCTTCTAAGAGCGTCTGCCAATCTGGAGCCGTTGTATCACCGAGAAACAGCTAATCAGCAGCCAGTTAATAGTCAGCACGGCGGTGTCTCCATTTCGTTCCTTCTGTTCTCTTTCAGCTTTTTGATACAGGACCTCACTGTCTACCCCCCTCTCAGTCTCTACAAGGAAGCAAGAGGAAGGCTGCTGGATTTGGGGGTCACAGCCTGTGCCCCAACAGCCAGGTTTGGCCACCCATCCTCAGTTAAGCCAATTAAAGCAGCCAAATTTACAGTGAGAAGCAGAAAAATGAGATTTATTCATCATGGCCACATTGGGAAGAGGAACAGAGAGATTAGGGACCCCCCTCCCTAAATCTGGGAGGCAGACTGGGGGTAGGGTTTAAACAGAAAGCAAGAAATATACATAATAAACAATCAAGTAAGATATGGTTCCCAACCTCTATAGTCTTGGCTCCGAATCTCTCATGCAAAGTTATCACCTCCTGTGGTGGTTTGAATAAGAATGGCCCCCACAGGCTCATATATTCAAATGCTTAGGGAGTGTGGCATTAGGAGGTGTGGCCTTGTTGGGGTAAGTGTGTCTCTGTTGAAGAAGTGTGTCATTGGGGGTAGGTTTTGGGGGTTCAAATGCTCATACCAGGCCCAGTGTCTCTCTCTTCTTGTTGCCTGTAGATCCAGATGTAGACCTCCCAGCTCCTTCTCCAGCACCATGTAGGCCTGCATGCCGCCATGCTTCCTGCCATGAGATAACGGACTAAACCTCTAAACTGCAAGCCAGCCCCAGTTAAATGCTTTCCTTTAAAAGAGTTGCTGTGGTCATGGTGTCTCTTCAGAGCAATAGAACACTGGCTAATACAGCTCTCCCTGGAGGAAATTCTGATTTCTTGGGGACTCTTCTTTGAATAGTCCAATGGTCCATGAGGTGAGCACAAGTGTCCCTTTCGAATGTATTTGTTCTGCAATACAAACAGGTCACAGACGAGACAGAGCTCAGAGGTAGAGTGCCTGCCTGGCACGTGCAAAACTCGAGATTGGACCCCAAAAGATGAAAATGAAAATGAAAATAAACTCCCTAAGTTGCATCTGAATGAAAACGGAAATAAAAAGGAAAGGAAAGGAAGGAAGGAAGGAAGGAAGGAAGGAAGGAAGGAAGGAAGGAAGGAAAGAAGAAAAGGACGTGGCTGCTCCTAGATGTGGTGGAGGAGAAAGTTTCTTGTAGATATGTGGGAGAGCATAGCCAGAGGCATGGATATCTGGGAGCGTCCAGAGTGGACTTGACCAGGCTGAGCTGGGCCATGTGGGGAAAGGGGAAGGGGAGGGAGAGGGGGAGGGAGAAGGGGGAGGGTGCAGCAGCCAGGAGGCCAAAGGTCCAAAAGGGGCGGGTAACCAAATGGCTGGATTATATAGGGAAGAGCCTCTGGGGGAAGGGCAGCCCAGCCTCTGGGCTGGAGAGTTCAGGGTAGAGGGCGGGGTGTGCCATGATTCATACCCTGTAACAGATAGGGATTGGGGGATGCTGGGAGAATCTGGTGGCCAGGTCTGCTTTGTTATGTTAAATAGGCACCTCAGCTGTTTGTCCCAGGTTGAAACTGTGTCCTATCATATTAAATGGGGAAGGCAGGATTTGAACCCAGATATTTCCATTCTGTGTTAGAGTCTATCGCTTTGCTTTTCGTGATAACTCACCCCCGTGAGCCCCACAGTGTGGGAGGGAAGGGAGAAACAATGTCATTCTACGGTTCATCTTTGTATCCAGGCAGTGTGCTTCACATAGCAACACTTAATGGATGTGCAAAGGGAGTGTGAGCTCAGCCTGGCTTCCTCTCCCCAAGGGTTTTGAGAGCGGAATCACAACCTGGTAAGATAAAGCAGTGGCAAAGAAAGTTTGAGAAAACACGGGTTTGAAGAGAGAGACTTTGTCACACTGTCCTCTTCTGAATGACTGTAACAGGTCATCAAAGTTGCATTTGGTGGGGCTGGAGAGATGGTTCAGCAGTTAAGAGCTCTCACTTTTCTTGCAGAGGACCTGAGTTTCCCAGAAGCCACATGTCGGCTCACAACTGTGTTTCTGCAGTTCCAGGAGATCCAATGCCCTCTTTTGGCCACTTCAGGCACTGCACAAACATTGCACGCACACGTGCAAACACACACACACACAGGCAAAACACTCATACACATAAAAAATAAATAAAAAAATTATGAAAAACTTGCATTGTGTGAAAATGTCCATTATAGATTAAGTCTGCTTTCATTTTGCAGCATTTTAATTAATTCAATAAAAGAATCCTCAGGGAATATAGAAACATAATTTTAGTATTATTTTCTCCCTTTTGTATTCAGTTTTGTTATGCTGATGTTCAACATAATAGAGTGAACAATTACATGTAATTGTAGAAACTATTGCTGAATTTGCATATGAAGCATACACCTTTCCCTGCCTCTAGCTGGCATTGTTAACTAGGTTATAAATAGTCCAACTGACATCCTGCAAACAGAAAGAGCTTTTTGATGGGCACATGCTGTGAGTGAAAGAAGTGTTCACACACCTTGTTTCAATTGGAAAGCTTTCATTACAACCAGCCAAAGGGAAATGTGGCTTATTTCCTACCACAGCTTTGCCCAAGAAGTCATATGTGAGGACTTATGGTGAAGTGTTCTCAAAACAGACATCTATGGCAAAACCGTGGTATCTCCAACCAGCATACATATTTAAATACTACCAATGGGCACTTGTAAAAAGAATGTAGCTGTTGTCCTTTGAATGAGAATGGCCCCCTATAAGCTCATATATTTGAATGTTTAGCCCTCAGTTGGGGGAACTGTTTGGAAAGGATTAGGAGGTGTGGTGTCACCGAAGGAGGTCTGTCACTGCGGTTGGGCTTTGAGGTCTCAGAAGCTCATGCCATTTCCACTTAGCTCTTTCTCTCCACCTCTTGCCTGTGGATCAGGTGGAATCTCTCAGCAACTGCTCCAGCATCATGCTGCTGCCATGATAGACATGGATTCTAAGCCCCTATGACACCAATAAATGTTGTCTTTTATAAGTTGCTTTAGTCATGGTGTCTTTTTATCTAGGCAACAGAAAAGCAATGAAGACATCCTTGGGTTAAATAATCCTGTGAAAAGTCAAAGAAAGTTACAGGACTGAGGCTAGCAAGATTGCTCAGACAGCCTGAATTCAAACCCTGGGACTCCTATAGTAGAAGGAGAGAACTGACTCCCCAAAGTTGTCCTTTGAGCTCCACACCTGCAATGTGGCACTCACACCCCCCCACACACAATGAACACACACACACACACACACACACACACACACACACACACACTCTAAATAAAAGTGTGAGAATTTATGAAAAAAATCACAGGACTAAGATGAAGATGGAAAGTGTTGTTTATAGTGGGACGTGGTCGTCCATGTAATCCCAGCAGGTTAAACTGGGAAGAATGCCAGGTGTTTACGGCTAGCCTGGGCTACATAGTGTTACCCTGTAAAGAAAGAAGTAAGGGAGGGAGGGAGAAATAAAAAAGGAAGAGGAAGAGTGAGGAAAAGCTCATATTAGGTCATTTTGCTGAAATCTATTTTGATTTGAAAACTTAAAAATTGCTTGAAAAACTTTTAATTATTGTGGTGGAGCAAAAAATATAACTTTTATTTTAACTGTAGGACATAAAATTATAGTTACTAAGGTCATATTTTTGCCAGTGTTTTATATTGCTGTGCAGGCTGCTTCTATTATGATGAAGTGTGGATACCCAGACGAGCTACGGACTCTGTAAATGGTGAGTATCAGATTTGCAGACATCATGTTTTTATGGGATGCAATGACATGGTTTTAGAGAATGTTGTGCTGCTGTGTTGTTATGGCCGAGCAGCAAGAAAGACACAGATTTAATGCTGACCTGACCTCCTCATCCAAGTGACAGAGAGACAAGGAGCTCAGGGACACATTTTTCTTCTTCCACATTTGTCTTTAGGCGTCTATATTTGCCTCAGTGTCTTGATGCTACGGTGACAGCTTAGTAACCATGAGACACAAATGAAGGTGATCTCATGCCAGCCTCGGAGCATCAGAAGCTGACGGGTAGGACACAGGAAGAAAGATGCAAATGCCAGAGAGATGTTTTAAGAAAAAAAAAAGGAGGGGGAGGATATGGGTGACTACTCTAGCGCTTGTCTGTCTCTTTACCTCACACCCACATGAACATGAGGAAGGATTTGTCTATTGGTCTAGTTTGTATTTTGTATTTTTTTTTGTGAGTATGGGTATTTCACAGGTATGTCTGTGCACCATTTGGGTGCCTGGTGCCCACAGAGACCAGAAAGCGGGGACTCCCCTGGAACTGGGGTTACAGATGGTTGTGTGTGGAATATTCCTTTACACTGTGTGAATATGTGTCACTATGATTGGTTTAATAAACAAGCCGACTGGCCAATAGCTGAACAGAATAAGGTTAGGCAGGAGAGCCAGACTAGGAGAATGCTGGGAGGAAGAAGGGCGGAGTCTGGAGATGCCAGCAGAGGCAGGGAGAAGCAAGATGGGTATGTCGTGCTGAGAAAGGTGTCAAGCCACATGGCAAACCATTGATAAAAATATGGGTTAATTTAAATGTAAGAGTTAGCTAGTAACAAGGCTGAGCTATCGGCCACATATTTACAATTAATATTAAGTTTCTGAGTGATTATTTGGGAGTGGCTTCTGGCATAGGAAAACTCTGTCTAGAGTTGTAAGCTGCTATGTGGGCGCTTGGAATTGAACCTGGGTCCTCTGGAAGAAGATCCATTGAGCCATCTCCCCACTCTTGGGATAAAAGTCTTAACAATCCTAAGGCAGCGGCTAGTGAGATGGTTCAGTAGGTAAGAGTGCTGACCACAGCCAGGCGGTGGTGGCGCATGCCTTTGGTTCCAGCAGAGGCAGATGGATCTCTGCGAGTTCAAGGCCAGCCTGGTCTACAAAGTGAGTTTCAGTACAGCCAGAGCTACATAGTGAGGCCCTCTCTCCAAAACCAAACCAAACCAAACCAAACCAAACCACTCATGAAAACCAACCAACCAACCAACCAACCAACCAACCAACCAAAGAGTGTTGAGCACCAAGCCAGATGGACTGAGTTTGATCTCCCTAACCCATGTAGAGGCGGAGGAAGAGCACAGGTGCCATAGCGCTGTCCTCTGACCTCTGCATGTGTGGGGTGGCACGTGTGCTCCCATAAACAACAATAATAAAACAAATTTAAGAACTGAACTGGACCTGGATCCTCTGGGAGAGCAGTAAGTTGTTCTCCACCGCTGAGCCTCTCTCCAGCCAGGCCCCGCCCCCTTTTGTTTTTGTTGGAGGCTGGATGCAGCTTTGTAGCCCTGGAGCTAGCTATGCAGACCAGGCTGTCCTCGAACTCAGAAATCCAGCTGCCTCTGCCTCTCAGCTGACTGGATAAAGGTGTGCATCACCCAGTCCCATCCATTCATTTTATGTGTATGAGTGTTTTGCCTGTGTCTGGGGCCCATGAGGCCAGCCCTGAAGAAGGCGTTAGATCCCCTGGAACTGGAGTTGCAGCTGGCTGTGAGCTGCCATGCGGGTGCTGGGAATTAACTGCTGAGCCATCTCTCCAGTCCTTTGTTTATTTGAGACAGGCTCACGGGGTGCTCTGCAGCCTAGGCTGGTCTCGAACTTGTAGCAGTCTTCCTGCCTCAACCCTCCTAAGTGCTGGGATCATAAGTATTATAAACCAACACTCTAGCCTTTTCCTTTATTGTCCAATACTGTGAAATTAACCCGAGACTCTTTGTGGGCTGGGCAAGCACTCTACCTCTATGTAGCCTTTGGCTGGCCTGGAACTCAGAGATTTGTTTTCCTCTGCTGCTAGAGTGCTGGGATGCGCTGACTAGCTCCTTCCTCCCTCCCTCCCTCCCTCCCTCCCTCCCTCCCTCCCCTCCCTCCCTCCCTCCCCCTCATTCTCCCTCCCTCCCTTTCTTCCTTCTTTCTATTTTTTTTCTTTTGGTTTGTTTACAAACCACTTGTGACCTCAGCTCTACCCTCTTCTGGCCTCAGGAGCAGTACCTACACACACGTTACAAGTCACCCTTGGCTGCTGAGTTTGAGGGCACCCTGGGGTATATTAGTAGACCATCTCAAAAACACAACAAAACCACCCCCGCAACACACACATATAGGTAGATAGTGTTTAGGTGGAAACTCCACCTCAGCCCCACCTCTCTCTTCAGACTCCGCCTCTGAGAAAGCCCGCCAAGCAGCGGCTCCTCCCCCTGAGATGCTTGAGGCACACCTACAGGGTATTTAAGGTCTGGTCCACAGGTTTGCCTGGTGGTCCTCCCTTTCCTGGGACCACCCGGAAATGCTTTGCTTGGATTAAACCTGTTCTTATTAATTCAACTGGATTTGGCTTATTGCATTGGTGGAGTTATTCATAACCAAGAAATATTTTATAGCACTTATCAGTTTTCTTTTTGCTGTTTGAGAGAGGCTCATATTATGTAGCCCTGTCTGACCTTTAAATCTGTACACAGACTGGGTTAGCCTTGAACTCACATAGAGTTCTTCCTGTCTGCCTCTCTAGTGCTGGGATTAAAGGCACATACCATCATGTCTAGCTATATATATATTTTATATATTATTATTTATATATTAATAGTACTATATAGTCATTGAATTATAAACAAAACATATGGAATTTATATTATGTATTACAAATATAAACATTTGTATTATATATTATATAAATTATACTTCAATAAAGATGTTTTGAAAGAAGAATGCAAAAAAAAAAAAAAAATCCAACTGTGGTGTCACATGTCTGTAACCTCAGTACTGGGAAGGGAAGGCAAGATGATCATGTTTATTCTCTATTTCATATTGTTGGGCTGAGCGACTTGAGTTTCTGTCTCATGGACGATGACGAGATGGCTGAGTAGAGAAGGGCACTTGCCACCAAGCCGGATGACCCGAGTTTGATCTCTGGACCCACATGATGGAGCAAGAGAGCTGACTCCTACAGGCTGTCCTTTGACCTCCACGTGTGTCCTATGGTATGTAAGAAATGCAATGAGAGGAATCCTACTGGGGGAGGGGGAGGGGAGGAGGGAAGGGAGGGAGGGGAGAAGGGGGAAGGGGGCACAGCAGAAAGAAGCAGCCGTGGAAACTCAGGAGCAAGTAGCCATGCTCCACACACACACGATCTAAGCCGCTGTGTAACGGGGCGTGTGGGCAAGGCGTGGTCATTAAAACGCCCTGAGAGGCAAATGCCGGGAAAGCGAGCAATAGCCAGAACAGCAGAAGCATAACCAACCCAGGCGGGAAACGTGCCAAAAGCCCAGTTTAATCCTTTGAGAATGTTCCCTGTGGTTCGGATATAGCTTTTCCCCCAAAAGTCCATGCTCTAGAAACTGGCTCCCTAGTATGTGATGAGAGGTGGGTGGGCCTTTAAGAGGCGGGAACTAGTGGAAGGTGCGTGGGTCACGGGTGCCATCCGTGGAAGACGACAGTACATTCGCACTGGATTAGGTCCCGGAAGTAGGTCAGAGCTCCGGGACTGGATCAGTTTCTGGTGAGGTCATAAATCAAGTCAGTTCTCTCAGTTCACTGTCTCTTCGTCTCTCAACACGTGATCTCTCCCACGCACATACTGCTCCATAAAGTTAGAGACCTTTGCCAGATGTCAGTGCCATGACCTTTGGAACTTCTGGCTACCAGAATCCTGAGCCGCGTCAGCTTCTTCTTTACCCCGGGCATTTTGCTATAGCAACACAAAAGGTTTATTTACTTTTTTTGTTGGTTTGTTTTGTGCGACAGGGTCTGTAGGTATCCAAAGCTGGCTTTGTACTCTCTGTGTACCTGAAGATGATCCTGAACTTCTGATCCTCCTGCCTCTACCTCCAGAGTCCTTAGACTTATGACTCTACACCTGGTGTATGTAATATTGAGGGCCTCATGCATGTAAAGCAAGCACTGTAACACAGAGCTCCAGCCCCAGCCACACACAGCAGGGTGGAGAGAACAAGGACCTTAGGAAGGATGGAGCACTGTGGAATGCTGTCCTCCGGGCAAGACAAGGCCGGTTCACTCCCGAAGTCACAGCAGCCCTGATTACCTGCTGCAGATACTGGGCCCATCAATATCCTGCCATGGAGTAGGAAGGGGTTTATAAGTTCCTACCCCTCTTTGGGGATCTATAGGCAGCTAATGGGTTGCTGTGGGAAGGAGAAATCTCTTTAGTGATATAGTCACTGTTAAGATGCCCATGTAAGGGGCTGGAGAGATGGCTCAGAGGTTAAGAGCACTGACTGTTCCTCCAGAGGTCCTGAGTTCAATTCCCAGCAACCGCATGGTGGCTTACAACCATCTGTGATGAGATCTGGCTCCCTCTTCTGGCCTGCAGACATACATGCAGGCAGAACACTGTATACATAATAAATAAATAAGTCTTTAAAAAAAAAAAAAAAAAAGAGTCCATTTCCATGTACTGTAAATAAGCCTTCACTCACGTTCCTGTAAGCAACCCTAATGATCACTGGGTAGAACACACAGAAAAGATGGAAAAAGAAGTAGTAGGGGCCCGGGCGGTGGTGGCGCACGCCTTTAATCCCAGCACTTGGGAGACAGAGGCAGGCGGATCTCTGTGAGTTCGAGGCCAACCTGGGCTACCAAGTGAGTTCCAGGAAAGGTGCAAAGCTACACAGAGAAACCCTGTCTCGAAAAAAAAAAAAAAAAAAAAAAAGTAGTAGGGGACTAGTTGAGAAGAGGAAAGGGGCTAGCAGCATGGGAGGGAGGCCAGAGAGGGGACTGGGGTGAATGTGAGAGCCAAAGCTACATTTTTGTTTTGTTTTGTTTTTTTGTTTTTTGTTTTTCGAGACAGGGTTTCTCTTGGAGCCTGTCCTGGAACCCACTCTGTAGACCAGACTAGCCTCGAACTCACAGAGATCCGCCTGCCTCTGCCCCCTGAGTGCTGGGATTAAAGGCATGTGCCACCACCACCCGGCTTCAAAGTTACATTTTAAGTTTTAACTACTATGCCTAAGAGATCCATGAAACAAAAATGTTTCATCTGCAATCCAATCTGCAAGCCGATTGCCCAAGGACAGATAGTTCCTGAAATGCTAGAGGCTCTTGTTTATGGGAGATAAGAAACAGAATGTTTTTCACTCTCCTAAACAAGTTTGTTTGACCCATCTGCACTGACGTGCTTGATCACATGTGGGTGGGAGGTTCACAGGCTGGAGGTACGTCAGGATGTATGCTCGCCCCTGATTGGACCTGATGGGAAATGCAATGAATTATGGGTTTCCTTCTTAAGCTGCTACAAACTCTGATTCTGGGCCATTTCCTGGGAACCTGGGTATGGACCTGGGCAGGGCCCATCCACCTGGTCAGTATTTAACTAAAGCTTGCTTCAAATTTGGCTTTAAATTGTGGGAGTAGTCTTCTTCTTGATTGGTGGGATTAACATGACTATAATAAAAATACACTATATTAATATATGCTAATAAACTCATACACAAAGACCCAAACAGGACAATGAACACAGCCAAGTGTGGTGGTTCAAGCTTGGACAACAGCCATGATTTAGAAGCCAGCCTGGGCCACAGAGTGAAACTCACTCTTTCAAAACCACCACCGCCACCACCACCAGCACCAGCACCAGCACCAGCACCAGCACCAGCACCAGCACCAGCACCAGCAGCAGCACCAGCACCAGCAGTGTGGGAGAGTGGGCAAAAATAACACTAACAGAATAAGCTTATAAAGTTGTAGCATGAAACATCATTTTAAGTCAAAGATCATCTTGTTTGTGTCCTTTGAACACACCCTAAGAGTCCCCTTCAAAGTTTTTGAAGAAGTGCCATGCCACAAAATGATGTCTCCACGCTGCTGGCCATGAGGGGCTGACTGATGGGAGGCCTGGATTCTGAGGAGGAAGATGTGCCCCAGGGAACTGACTCAGATGCAGACGGAGGTGTCTAGTATGTTACCTTACCTACAGGTGCCGGTAAGGCTGTCAGCTCAGCACCTCCCGCAGCAGAGCCTAGTCCTCCCTCCCCAGTGCTGAGACCACAGGCATGTGCCACTTCTCCCAGCTTCTGCGTTGAAGGATTTTAAAACAGTTTGCCCCATACTCTTTTGTTTTGTTGAGACACAGGGCCTTATTCCATAGCCCAGGTTGGCCTTGAACTAAGGGCATCTCATCTTGAAGTGTAGTGATGTAAGTGAGAGTCACCATCGTCAGCTTTTTGTAGTGTGTGTTGCACGTGTGTGGAGACCAGAGGCTGACGTTGGGTGTCTTCCTCAATTGTTCTCCACCTTATTTGTTGATCACAGAGTCTCTCACTGAACTCACTGAATTCACTAACTCCTCTAGGCTAGCTGACTGGGGCATGCTCTGTCTCAATTCCCCAGTGCTGGGATTACAAGTGCTTTATCTAGGTACTGGGGATCCAAACTCATGTTTGCTCAGCAAGCGCTTTACTAACAACCATCTTCCCCCATCCATGCTGCTGTTGTTTCCAAATTTTATTATTTCATGTGTATGAGTGCTTTGCCTGCGTGTACGTATGTGCACCACATGTATACTTGGTGATCCCAGAGGTGAGAAGGTGTTCCTGGAGCTCCTGGAGCTAGCGACGGCTGTGAGCTGCCAAGTGGATGCTGGGAACTAAACCTTACTATGGAACAACCCCTTTCTATACTATGAGCATGTATTACTTTCATTTGCTAATAAAAAGTTGATTGGCCGATAGCTGGGCAGGAAGAGATTGCGTGCAAGAGCCAGAGTAGAATTTGGGGAAGAGAAAGGGTGGAGTCAGAGAGTCACTGGCAAATGCAGAGAAGCAAGATGAGAATGCTGTACTGAGAAAAGGTACCAAGCCATGTGGCTAAACATAGATAAGAATTATGGGTTAATTTAAGTGTAAGAGCTAGTTAGTAATAAGCCTGAGCTATTGTCCAAGCATTTATGAATTGGTTATTTGTGAATGGGACAGGAAACATCCATTTACAAAACCTGGGTCCTCTGCAAGAACAGCAAGTGCTCTTAGTCACTCCATCCCCTCATGTTTGTGTTTTGAAAGAAACTCTTGACATATATTCCAGAAAAGTCTGGAACTCACTCTGTAGTCCAGGCTGGCCTTGAACTCAGGACCCTCCCACCAAGCGTACCAAGCGCCAGAGTTACAGGGGTTTTGCTGCGCCTGGCCTTTGCAGTTTGACCCGCTGTGGGTCCTTTCCAAGGAGAAGATTTTCTTAGCACGAGGTCTGGAGGTTGACTTATAACATCAGCCCATTTTAAATACCTCTCCACACCAGAGAAACCGAGAGGCGCAGACATGTAGATGCTCACTTAGCATTTAAACCACCTGTTAATAACAACCATGATGACTGCAGCACAGTGCGAAACTGGATATAGGAACAGCAGGCTCCGGAGTGGAATCTGTACTATAGTCACAACCATGCGAAGAAACTCACTCACGGCCAATGAGCTGGAGGAAGCCAGACATAGAAGCGTAGCTTGTATAACTCTCCTAAAAGCCAAATAAAGGAAAGAACAATCTGGAAGAAAATAAAATGGGTGATGATTGTGAGTGGTGTTTTTTTTTTTTTTTTGTTTGTTTGTTTGTTTTTGAGACAGTTTTTCTGTGTAACTGCCCTGGCTGTCCTGGAACTTCCTCTGTTAGACCAGGCTGGTCTTGAACTCACAGAGATCCACCTGCTCCTGCCTCCCGAGTGCTGGGATTAAAGGCGTGTGCCACCACTGCCCAGCTGTGATTGTCTTTTCTGTTTGCTTTTGAGATGGGATCACAAGTAGCCCAGGCTGTCCTTAAACTCTCCATGTAGCCCTGAACTATACCGAACTTGTGATCCTTCTGCTTCTACTTCCAGAACACTGGACAAAGGAGTTTGCTACCAGGCCTGGTTTGATTGGATACTGGGAATTGAACCCAAGGCTTTGTGCAAACATCTACTAACAGCCACGTACACATTTAAAAAAATATTTATTTTTATTTTATGTGTATGAGTGTTTGCTTTGGTGTATGTATGTGTGCTGTGTACACGCCTTTGTGCCCATGGAGGCCAGAAGAGGGGGTCAATTTTCCAGGAACTGGAGTTACAGACAGTTGTGAGGCACCACGGAGAGGCTGGGAACTGAACCTGGGTCCTCTGAACTAGCAGTTAGTCACTGCTCTATAACCTCTGGGCCATCTCTCCAGACCTGCCCTTCTTTCTTTTAGTGCTGGGTACTGAATCCAGGGCTTTGTGAAAGCTAGTCAGCACTCTACTACTAAACCCATATCTCCAGAGAGAGTGACACCTTCCCCCACTGTCCAAAGTGTCTTTGAATTGCTTATTCACTTAGATTTGTTAAAGAAGCAAAATTAGGCACAGGTGGTGGTGCACACCCTTAATCCCAGCACCCAGGAAGCAGAGCCTGGCAGATCTCTCTGTGAGTTCAAGGCCAGCCTGGTCTACATAAGGGAGTGAGTTTAGGACAGCCAGGGCGAGAAACCACCCTGACCTACATGAAACCCTGCCTCTGGGGAAACAAACAAGCATCCTTTGATGAAATGTCGACACAAGTTTCCCCCTAAAACTTTGGTATAGCTCCATTTTGTTGTGTTTTTAAGTTCTGAGACAGGGTTTCATGTAGCTTAGGCTGGCCTCTATCTTCCAAGTGCTGTGATTTTATAAGAGTGCTACCACAGCCAGTGTTTTGAAGCGCTGGGGAGAGAAGCCAGGGCTTTGTGCTTAGGCGAGTACGTTACCAGTTGAGCCGCATCATGAATGAGACGGCTCATCATCTAATCAGTATGAAGTTGATGTTGTCTTAGTGCACTTTTCCTTTGTTGTAATAAAACACCATCACCACGGCAACTAACAGAAGAGGTATTTGGGGTTATAGTTTCAGTGGGTGAGACTCCATGATGGCGGCACAGAGGCAGGGGGGTAGGAACACAAGAGCTCACATCTTGATCCACAAGTTGGAGGCAGAGAGAGCACACTGGGGATGGAGTGGCTGAATCTTTGGAAACTTCAAAGCCCACCCCCAGGGACACACCTCCTCCAACAAGGCCGCACTTCCTAATCCTTCCCAAACAGTTATGAGCCTATGGGAGCCGTTCTCATTCAAACTGTCATACTGTTATGGGGAATTGCACATGCCAGGTAAGCACTTTATCACTTAACTATATCTCCAGGCTTGAAACAAGTACTTCTTATGTAAAATTTTATTAGTGTGTGTGTGTGTGTGTGTGTGTGTGTGTGTGTGTGTGCGTGCATGTATGTGGAGGTCAGAAGACAACCATGTGGAGTTTTTTTTTTCTTTCAAGACAGGGTTTCTCTGTGTAGTCCTGGCTGTCCTGGAACTCGCTCTGTAGACTGGATCAAGATCACAGACAATAAATATCCTTACAACAGATCCCTAAAGTCTTACCCACACTGGCCTGAGTCATTTCATGTTGTAGCCAGCCCCCCTTATTCTTTCTTCTTCTTCTTCTTCTTCTTCTTCTTCTTCTTCTTCTTCTTCTTCTTCTTCTTCTTCTTCTTCTTCTTCTTCTTTTGGTTTTTCGGGACAGTTTCTCTGTGTAACAGCCCTGGCTGCCCTGGAACTCACTCTGTAGACCAGGCTGGCCACGAACTCAGAGATTCACCTGCCTCTGCCTCCTGAGTGCTGGGATTAAAGGCATGCGCCACCATCACCACTCAGCTCTTTTCTAAATATTTTGATTGTATTTCTCCAGATGTGAAGGCAATACAGACGCCATCTTAGGAGAGGGCCACCATCTCAGACCACCTGCTGTACTCAGTTCCAGGAAGGGCCTCAGGAATGTGCCATGATAACAGATACAGGGCAGTATGCTCCTCTAGACATCCTGTCTGCGGTTTATGGCCCTTGAAGATAATCCTGCTGAGCAGTCCAGATAATCCTGCTCAGCAAGTTGTGGTTCCCCGCCAAAAGTTCATCCCAATAGTTTCAAATATGGTTTCACACTGAAAGTCTAGACCAATGGTTTCAAAAAATCGCCTTGCCCATATCCCTTCTACCCAATCCCAAGTTGCCAAAGCATGTAATTCCCAGCATGTGGTTTTTCCCTATAAAAACTCTCTACCCCTGGGCCCACTATTGCCACCATATTTCCCTCCATCTGCCTGGTGGTGGCCCAGGTTCAAACCTGACAATAAAAGGACCCTTATGTGCTTGCATTGGAAACAGGCTCCTTGGTGGTCTCTGGGGGTTTTGAAAAACTGGCACAACACAGAAACTACCAAGCAGGTTCACGTCTCAATCTCTTGCTCTCTTTTGTGGTGCTGGGAATCAAATACAGGGCCTTGTTCATGCTAAACAAGTGTTCTGCCAGGGGGTCACATAAGCCCTGGGCCCTTAAATCTCCTATGTTGTGCTTTTTGTTTGGGTTTGGTTTCCTTTTTTGAGTCAGGGTCTTATATAGTCTAGCTTCACATTTTCTGTGTAGCTAAGGATGACCTTGAGCTTCTGATCCTCTTGCCTCCACCTCCTGAGCGCTGGGATTGCAGCATGTGCCCCCCCACAGGCAGTACTGGACACCAACCTAGGACTTCACGTAAGCTGCGTATGTCCCCAGCCCTAAATCTTCTTTCAAATTCTTCAGTTTAGGGACAGAGAGATGGCTGGGGGATTAAGAGTACTTACTGGATTTAACCCAGCCCCCACATGGCATTCATGGTGGTCTATAACTCCAGTTTCAAGGAAACCAGTGCCCTCTTCTTGTCTCTGTGGGCACCAAACAGACAGGTACCGCACAAACATATTTGCAGCCAAAATACTCATGCAGGCAAAACAAAATGAAATATTCTTCAATTTGAAAAGATTGCTTTTGGGGCCAACAAGATGGCTCAGCAGGTAAAGTCACTTGCTTCTCAAGGCAGGTAACCTAAATTCAATCCCAAGAACCCATGTAAAAATAAAAGGAAGCCGGGCGGTGGTGGCACACTCCTTTAATCCCAGCGCTCGGGAGGCAGAGGCAGGCATATCTCTGTGAGTTCGAGGCCAGCCTGGTCTACAAAGAGAGTTCCAGGAAAGGCGCAAAGCTACACAGAGAAACCCTGTCTCGAAAAACAAACAAAACAAAACAAAACAAAACAAAACAAAACAAAACAAAACAAAACAAAAAAAACCAAAAGAAAGAAAGAAAAGAAAAGAAAAAAAAATGAAAGGGAAGACCAGGTTGTGTAGCAAAGCCCTTGAGTCCCAGCACTGGGAGCCAGGGGCAGGAGGATCTCTGTGAAGTCATTTCAAGAGGGTGGTGCAGAGAAGGACTTCATGTTTGCTTCATAAATCTTTCCAAAAGGCCGGTACTGGTCCAGACGTGCGGACTCAGTCACCAACAGCCTGCTGTGAGAGTTAACTGGAAGGTTTTTTAGAGATAGTCTGACTATGTAACATTGATTGGCTGGAACTCACTGTGTAGACCAGGCTGGTCTAGTCACAGAGATCCGCCTGCCTCTGCCTCTGGAGTGCTGAGATTAAAGAAGTGCGCCACCACCGCCCGGCAGGAAGGTTTTCCCTAAAGCTGGAGGAAGACAAACAGCACAGGAAAAAGTGAGCATGTACGGCCAGTAAAGAAGAGAGCAGGGATTCCAGAACAGGGTGCGGGGCTGGGAAGCTGGCTCAGCAGGGAAGGGCATTTTGTTGTTGCAAGTATGAGAAGCTGGGTTCCTAGTCCAGCACTCCTGTAAATGGCTGGCTATGTTCATGAACGTGTCTGTAACTCCAGTGTGTTACACTGGGGGCAGGGGGGGGGGAGATCCTGGGAGACAGGTGGATCGCAGTGCATGTAGATAGCACTTGGGAGATGGAGCCAGGAGTACCAGGAGTTCAAGGCCAGTTTGTGATACAGGAGACGCCATCTTTTTTTTTTTTTTTTTTAAGGAGGGGACAGAATAGATATCATAGAAAGCAGAAAGGTGGGTATTGAAACAAGAATCCAGCATGTCACATAAGGCAGATGGAATGGTAGGTTACATGTGAGGAGGCTGCATCAGAAGGTCACCATTTAGCTCCCCGTCTTCCGTCAGAGGCCCTTAGGGTTCCCCTTTCCTCCTCTGGATCTTCTTTCTGCAGCACGTTTACTAGATGGTCAGAAAAGGTAAACTTTTGTTTTTTTTTTTTTTTTCAGACAGGATCTATTTAGTCCAAGCTGGCCTTTGAACTCACTCTGTAGCTTAGCCAGGCTGCCTCAGCCTCCCCAAGTGCTGGGTTCCAAGTGCGGCCGCTCCAGGGTGACACAAACTCACCAAGTCAAGCAAACCTGGGAGGAACTTCGTACTTCCCTCGTTTAAGCTCACTGTATAGAGGAGGACATGAGGGGAGAGGGGCGAGACTTTTGAAAGGCCGTACAGCGAACTAGATCTGAGGCATGGCGCGGCTCCCTGTCTTGTGTAGCTACCCAGCTGCATCCAGACTCCTCCTTGTGGAAGTTAATGATTAGAACCCAGTCAGAGCTATAGTATTGGAGCCATAGTTACTAATTAAGCCAAGTTCGCCGAGAAGAGCCATTCCAAACAGAGTGGAATGCTCTATGACAATCTAAGGACTACAGAACGAGGGAGCGCAAGCCATTCAGTTATCATGGAGCCCACTCATCATACCTTAGCCTCTGTAGGTTCCATTTTCTCCTCACTGCATGCCACATGCTGGGCCTGGATGAAGCTTTTGGGAGGAGGAATTCAACTCAAATAACTTCCCTAGCGTCTGAGTGAGGTGGGTAATACAATCCGCTACTGTGTTTGCTGTCTCCAGATAGGGCTGTAATTACACCACACAAGCAGGATGGCAGCTGAGTCTCGGTAGAGATCATTTATGTAAACTCAGCCCTCTTGTCAACGGCATCCTCATATTGCATTGTGCAAACCACAGAAATCAGCTCCTGTGAACCACACCGAGGCAGTGTCCGATTGCAGCCTGTGTGATTTCTTCTGTTCTTTCTGAAACTCAGGGTCTGTGGCTCAAGACCAAACGGTGACATTCTGAGGTTAAAACAGAACTCCCAACCAGTGAAGTCCCACCACAATAATTACATTCCTGAACGCTGTAAAGACCAGAGGTAGTCTCTAAATCAGTGTCATAAGCGAATACACTGTATTTGAAATTTAAAAATTGGCCTTGCTTGTTTTTTGTGTTTTTTTGTTTTTTTGAGACAGGGTTTCTCTGTGTAGCTTTGGAGCCTTTCCTGGATCTTGCTCTGTAGCCCAGGCTGGCCTTGAACTCACAGAGATCCACCTGCCTCTGTCTCCCGAGTGCTGGGATTAAAGGCGTGCGCCACCACCACTACCCCGCTCGCTGTCTTGCTTATTTTTGAGACAAGGTTTCTCTGTGTAGCCCTGGCTGTCCTACAACTCACTCTGTAGACCAGGTTGGCCTCAAACTCAGAGATCCACCTGCTTCTGCCCTCCCAAGAGTTGAGATTAAAGGCGTGTGCCACCAGGCTTGGCTTGAAATGTGTCCTAGACTTGATCTTTAAGAAAGAAAGGCAGACAATTTCTGATACAACTGAATCAACACTTGGCAACATTTTAATATCCAACTTCAAGTATTTGGCAACTTTCTAACATTTCCCTCATCTCTCCCAAATCTGATAAAAACCACAATGCACAAGCCTCTCACATTATACCCACAGGGACATGATTTTGAGACAGCAGCAACGCCTATTTTCGCTTGACTCGTAGAAGAACGATTCTTCACTACAATGGACTGGACTGGTCATCAGGTTTTGATGTGTCCTCCCTGGCTGGCATCCAGTGTTTCTCTTGACACCTGCAGCCTCCAGCTTGCTCTGTCCTCTTCAGAAGGAAAACCACAGCCCTCGCCCTGGCGCCATCCCTGGCTTGGCCCAATCAATAAGGGCTTATTTCCTGTCCATTTGCTGAGGTCACAGGAGTGAGTCTCATTAATTATTTCTGTTGCTGCAGCCTCAAGTGTGCTCTGGCGTGACAAGTGAAAACTGTGTGACCTTTTTTCCTTCTCATTTTGTTTGTAGTGGTTCCAAAAAGATAGATTCATTAAGTAACCGAGATAAAAGAACAGGAAAAAAAATACTTATGTTTTAAAAATCATTAACATCTTAGTTACTTCATCACAAAGCTCTCCTGTCCACCCCACTCTCTGGGATTTCAGCTAAGGGACAACAGTGTCTTTTTAATTTGGTGTCATGAAAATCTGGTCACGGCAAACACGATGTTTTCTAAAGCAGATCTGGCCTCTGAGGGAGGGAAGCTCTCCAGGGCCTCCAGGGCCTTGTTTCCATGGTAACGACACAGGTCAATAGCTGAAGTCACACCTTTGCCAGCTTTGATTGTTTCTCGCAACTGTTAAGAAATAAAAGCACAATAAGTCAGTTTTTGGTTGTACAGTGAGGACTACAATTTAGCTGGGGTATGTGTTGGGAACAAAGGCAAGGACAGATGTGAAGCCAGTATTTCTGCACGGAGGAAAAAGGCCATCATTCCAGGCCATCTCAGGCACCGTCCCCAGGGCTGCAGGGGTGTGCTCCAGAGGAGCATGCTAGGCTGCAGTCAGCCCAATCACATCCCCCCCACACCCTCCCCTTGATCTGCTGAAAGGGCCGTGCTGGGAGGGCAGGAGAAGGCCAAGCGGGGACTTCTCTGGCATTCGGAATTCAGCGGCCTGATGTTTCATTCCAGGAAGCCTCCTCTAACATCTCCATGCAAACTTAGATTAAAACAGTAACAGACAACAACCAAAGCCTCATGTTGACATAGTAATCGAAACGAAAATTCAAGGAAGACATCTATTATTAAATCGGACTATGACTTATTTAAAACAAAAATACTTTACTTGGAAAGAGTGAAACAAAGCATTTTTGTGAAGAATAAAATAAACTCTCACTACCCAACAAGCTGACTTCCAGTTTCTCTCTGTGATTGTAAGAAAGGACCAAGGGCTCAGGAGGAGGGACCCTCACCTTTAATCCCATCACTTGGAAGGCAGAAGCAGGTGGATTTCTGTGAGTTAGAGGCCAGCCTGGACTACATGGCCAAAGCCTATTTCAAAAACCAACCAACCAACAAAAAACAAAAAGAGGGGTGAAGATCTGGCCCTGCGTGTGCTGTTCCTCAGAGGACCTAAGTTCAGTTCCCGGCACAATGCCGGGCGGCTCCCAACAGCTGTACTCCAGCTCCAGGGGATCTGGCTTCCACAGGCAACGGTTCTCATGAGTACAGACCCATGCACATAACTAATGATAAAAAATCTTAAATAATCAAACAAAATGATTACGACTTAGGGCTGGAAAAGGCTCCATCTTTTGACCTTCAATTACTTTGCCCCAGTGTGATAGTCTTATCAGTGAACTCTTGGAAGGTATCTCTCATTCCTTCAGTCATGCACCAGGCAGCCCAGGCTAGCTTACCAGAGGCTGAACCCTACAGCCTGGTTGGGGCCAGGTACAAGACTCCATCTATGAGTCATGGAAGATGCATGCTACTTATGGCTGCAGCAAGGAACTGTCCATGTGAATCCCTCCTAGGGCTTTCCCTCTGGCACTGGGGACAGCTACATAGCAGAGATACTCTTCAGCCTGGATACCTGAGTCACAGCAGTGAGTCCTGTAAGACTCTCCTGCCTGTGACAGATGTGGACATTTTCTTTTTTTTTTTTTTTTTTTTTTTTTTTTTTTTTTTGAGACAGGGTTTCTCTGTGTAGCCCTGGCTGTCCTGTTACTCACTCTGTAGACCAGGATGGCCTGGAACTCAGACAGGCCTACCTCTGCCTCCTGAGTGCGGGGGTTAAAAGCGTGTGCCACCACGGCTTGGCTCTGATGTCATCATGGGCCCTCATCCATGCATCCTCCATCCGTTGGAGCTCTGGTTTATGCTTCGTTCTTTTCTACTGTGCTGCTGGGGAATCTCATCAGCCCCTAGCTAGGTTATATTTCACCATTACCTCCTAAAGAGCTTTCCCAAACCATCCTGCACTCCCATACCCCATCCACCATGCCACACTGCCAAGAAGATTTGCAATTTATACTATACTGCAAATACAGTCTTGTCTAAAACCTGTCGCTGCCTTCCGACGGCCTTTGCAGTCCAAGCTGTTCCAGGAGAGCGTCAGTCCTTTTCCAGTCTTGCTCTACCCGGCTTCATTTTCTCCCGTCCTGCCTGTGCTCACGTGGTAAGGGGAATCACTTGCATTTTCCAGAGCTGACATACCGGCTCTCCTGGGGTCATCTTTCCATGTGTAGTAGGCCCCAGATCTCACCTGGATGGAAGGCCCTCTGCTCTAGGATAGGATGATGGCACTAGGAACTAGCTGCTCTTCTTCCTCTAGGCTCCCAGATTATCCTGTGCACTCCTGGAGCACAGTATCATTACAGTGTTGTGTTTTCATTTTCTCCTCACTCACTGACTTCCTTGTGAGACTTTAAGCTACATACTGCATAATTCATGAAACAGGAATAAAAATATATGCTGGTTTATTATTCTAATTATACAATCAAGAGGTCAGAGGTCCAGAGAAACTCGGTGATGCAGGATAATAGATGGAACTTAGCAAAGCTGAGATCAGAGGTCACATTTCTGATTTTCAGTTTTTCTTATACCGTGCGCGCATGCACCAGTGTGTGTGTGTGTGTGTGTGTGTGTGTGTGTGTGTGTGTGTGTGTGTGTGTATCCACCAAATCATGGATGATGAGATCAGGCTCTCCTTCCACCTTATGTGGATTCTGGGGGTCAAACTCATACCAAGCTGTGCAGCAAGTGCCTTTACCTTCTAAGCCCTTTCACTTTTTTTTTTTTTGGGGGGGGGCAATATAACTTTGCCTGTCCTACTCACTGTAGTCCCTGTCTGCCTTACACTTCGGCCTCTCCCAAGAGGTGGGATTACAAACACGTACCACCACGCACCCCAGAGGCTGCATTTTCTGATGCCGCTCCTCCAGAGCCACTACTAAACTTCAGATTCTGAGCACCCGCACTGAGAGTATTCCAGCCTAGGTTTCCCTAGTTCCCTGCCAACGACTGAGTGCACAGTCAGCTTCAAGTCTCTGTTGTAGCTTTGCCGTTTGATGGAAGCCCCTCAACTGTTCTCAGCTCCGAGTGAAGATCGTATCAGTTCCTCAGGGAGGGTTAGGGGCTTCATGAGAGAGCACAGATCATTGGGTGCTGAAGTCACTTTTCACCTCAGCCTATTTAGCTCTCCTCCGAGGCCTCAGCTGTTGTGGCCTAGGCCATTCCCCCTAATCAGATCAGATCTGTTTGGGTCTGATACGCAGTAACCTCAAAGGCAGCTGGACTCAGATCCTGAAGACACTTAGTAGGTAGAGTATGCCACCATTCTTTATTGGCAATCTCCTTGGACCTAAGTTGGACAAGTCAATATTTTAAATTCTAGGCCGGCAACTGCAAGCCTGTGGAAGTCTACAATAATTATGCTGAATTTCTAAGAACTCACGGAGCACCTACTGCATGTAAGAGTGGAATGATCCTTCTCTGCTCACGGATCAGGAGCTAATTAAAGAGAAACTGAAACGGAGCAACACCAAGGCAGTCATGTGGAGTATAGGTGCAGGGCAGGACAGCTAACGCTCACCAGGAGAGACTCCAGAAAGCTGCAGAGTGGGCTTTGATGAGCAGGGGCAGGGGCAGGAGCAGTAAGAGGACTGTAGGGAGAGAGAGCAGCAGAGGGCAGCAGGCAGGGTGTGCGGGAAGGGACACAGTTGAGAAGAGCACAGCTTGCAGAATCAATGTCAGGGGACCCAGGGCAGCTCTGAACCAGGCTATGACATTTGTATTATTCCTCCTTCTTCTTCTTCTTCTTCTTCTTCTTCTTCTTCTTCTTCTTCTTCTTCTTCTTCTTCTTCTTCTCCTCCTCCTCCTCCTCCTCCTCCTCCTCCTCCTCCTCCTCCTCCTCCTTCTTCTTCAAATTTTAATTATAAAATGTTTGAGAGCTACAATGCTGTGTGTGGTACTGCATGCCTGTAATCCAAGCATCCTAGCACTTTGGAGTTGGAAACAAGAGGATCAGAAGTTCAAGGCTATGTAAGTGGGGGAAGGAAGGGAGGGAGATGGGAGAGAGAGAGGGGGAGGGAGAGAGAGAGAGAGAGAGAGAGAGAGAGAGAGAGAGAGAGAGAGAGAGAGAGAGAGAGGCTGCAGGCAATAGTATGCTTGTAAATTAGCTCTCCATGTAGCATTTGAAGGTATAATATGCCTATTGTGGTTGATTTCAAGCTGCCATGGGGCATGGGATCACAAAATTCTTAAATATTTAATAATCACCATTAGGACTGGGCTTGGGCACATCCTTGGCAGCAGGGCACTTCGCCCTGGTTTTCACTTGTGTCTCCAAAGAACGTTCTTTCACATAATCACAATACTGTGATCTCACTAGCAGAGCTAAATAGCAACATCTTCAAAATCACTTTGTTACTTATTGTTATTGTGTGTGTATGTGAGAGGGAACACGGGCCGTGCATGCCACACTGTGAACATGGGGACCAGAGGACAGTTTCAGGACTTGCTTCTCTTCTTGCTTCATGGGCTCTGGAAATGAAACTGGTCTCAGGCTTCCAACAAGTGCTTTTACCTGCTGAGCCCCTTTGCCAGCCCTGACAGTGAACTAGAAACGTTAGATAATTCCCTGTTATCTTGGATTTAGGTTTTGTCTTAGCCTCAGCCCAGTATTTTTTTTTTTTTCCGGAGCTGAGGACCGAACCCAGGGCCTTGTGCTTGCTAGGCAAGCGCTCTACCACTGAGCTAAATCCCCAACCCCATCAGCCCAGTATTTTTAACTCAAAAAGAAAGCGTGTGTGGGTCTTTTGCCTGCATGTACCACACTCATGCAGTGCCTGAGGAGGCTAGAAAAGGGTGTTGGAGTCACAGACATTTGTGAGCTGCCATGTGGGTGCTGGGAGTTGAACCCAGATCCTCTGGAAGAGCATCCAGTGCTTTTAACTGCTGAGCCATCTCTCAAGCTCAGCCCAGTGATTTTTGAATGAAATAAAGAAATTAAAAAGGAAGGACCTGACTGCTCCTAGGTTTGGCGGAGGAGAAAGTTTATTACAGATATGAGGGAGAGCATAGCCAGAGGCAGGGACATCTGGGAGAGTCCAGGGTGAATATGGCACTGACCTAGGCCATTTGAGGAGAAGGGGGACGAGAGAGGAAGATGACCAAGAGGGGTGGCCTGGGCCAAGAGACTGGCATAGCCAAAATGGCTGATTTATATAGGGGCCAGAGGAGCTGGGGGGAGGGAAGCCCACTGGCTGGAGAGAGTTCAGGGCAGGGGGAGGGTATGCTAGTCAGGAAGGCCCTGTGAGGGATGCAGGAGACCCTGGAGCCAGCATCTGCTTGGTTAATGAGTACCTCAGTCCGTTTGTCCCAGGTTTGAGACCTAACAGTCTTCAGCCTGTTTTTTTTTTTTTTTTTCTTCAAACCATGATCAAAGTTCACATATTACATTTGTCTGCAATGACATTTTTGGCTTTTGTTTGCTTCTTTTGAGATAGGCTCTTACTAAGTAGCCTCTGGCTGACTTTGAACTTGGAAAGATCCTCTTGTCTTTGCCTCCCATTGCTGGAATTACAGGCATGTGCCACCATGCTCAATTTTGGAACAACATTTTAGTGTCTTTATTATTTGATCCTTGTCTGTTTTTCTTTTTCCTTTGGAGACAGAGTTTTGTTATGCATCCTTGTGTGTGAGCTAATTTTCTGTCAACTTGAACAAGCTCGAGCTGTCTGGGGAGAGGACCCTCAGTTGAGATACTGCCTCCATCCAGATGCCCGTAAGAACTCTGTAGGACACTGTCTTGATTAATGATTGACGTGGGTGGCTCAGTGGTGGTGCTGCCCCGGAGAGAGTGGATTGAGTGGTCTAAGAAGCAGGCTGACATGAGCAGGCCAGAAAACAGCATTCTTTCATAGCTTCTGCTTCAGTTCCTGCTTCCACGTTCCTGTCCTGAGTTCCTGCCTTGACTTCCCTCAGTGACAGCATGTGACCGGGGAGTTGTAAGAAATAAACCCTTTCCTCTCCAAGCTGTTTTTGGTCATCACAGTAATAGAAACCCTAACTAAGCGAGGCTGTCCTGAAACTTGCTATGTAGTCAAGGCTGGCCTTGAACTTGTCCTAGTACTCTTGCCTCTGTCTTCCGGGTACCAGATTATAGGCGTGGGACATTGCTCCCAATGACACTGTCATTTTAAAAGAAATGGGCTATACTATAGAATATTTTTAAAATAATTTATTTTTATTTTCTGTGCACTGGTGGCCTGCATGTGTGTCTGTGTGAGGTTGTCAGATCCTGGAGTTACAGACAGTTGTCAGCCATGTGGGTGCTGGGAATTAAACCTGGGTCTTTTGGAAGAGCAGTCAGTCCTTGCTGTAAAATATTTTTATGTTGTAAGATATTTTGTGAACTTTATTTTACTTTTGAGACAGAGTCTCATGTAGTCTAGGCTGGCCACCAACTCACTGTGTAGCCAAGGATAACCCTTGAGCTTCTGACCTCCCTGTCTTTACCTTCTGAGTGCAGGGATTATAGGCCTATGTACCACCAGCCTCCTTTATTGAACCCTGGGATTCATACATGCTAGGCAACTGTTCTTTCAACTGAACTACACCTCTAACCCTTCTGTGAACTTCACCGAACCAGGTTCAACCGAATATGTGATGGTAGCCATAGAGCATTTAATCTTGTAGTCTGGAGACCACTTTCCCTAGAACATTCAAACCTTTCCATTCTCCCCAGAGCCCAGGGTGGAAGGGCAGAACTAGCTCTCAAAAGGTGTCCTCTGATCCCAACACATACACCCTGGCACACATATGCCCACACATATTACAAGAGATAGTGTAACTTTAAAAATTATGATTAAAATGTTCTTTGAAAAGATACCTTAATTTGAGCTTTAAAAAGCTGTTAAGATTCACATAGGCAACTTTAAAAAGCAGATGTGGGCACGTGCTTTTAATCTTAGCACTCAGGAGGCAACAGGACCAGCCTGGTCTGCATAGCAAGTTACAGGCCAGCCAGGGCAATACAGTGAGAGCCCGTCTTAGAAAAGAAAGAAAAGCTCAGATGCCACCAGATGTGGTGGCTCACAGCTGTAATCCCAGCATGCCGGTATCTTTGTCTGTCTGTCTGTCTGTCTCTCTCCCTCTCTCCCTCCCTCCCTCCCTCTCTCTCTCTCTCTCTCTCTCTCTCTCTCTCTCTCTCTCTCTCTCTCTCTCTCTCACACACACACACACACACACACACACACACACACACACACACTCTCTGCAGGTGCCAAGGTCCCACTCACAAAGATGGAGTTGAAACCTGAGAAACACTTCCTAGATCACTGCCTGTTGTAGAATATTATTTTAAGGTGTGTTACTTTTGTTTATGTTGCATGTGTTTAACTCTGTGAAGCTGTGTTACTGTGCCTGTCTAAAACACTTGATGGTCTAATAAAGAACTGAACGGCCACTAACAAGGCAGGAGAAAGGATAGGTGGGGCTGGCAGGCAGAGAGAAGATATAGAAGGGGAAATCTGGAGAAAAGAAAGAAGAAACAAGAGAGGAAGGAGGAGGACTCCAGGGGCTAGCCACCTAGCCACCCAGCCACCCAACCACCCAACCAGACCTGGAGTAAGAGTGAAAGTAAAATATATAGAAGTAAGAAAAGGAAGAAGCCCAGAGGCAAAAGGCAGACGGGCTAATTTAAGTTAAGGAAAGCTGGCCAGGACAAGTCAAGCTAAGGTTGGGAATTTATAACTAAGAATAAGCTTCTGTGTGTGATTTATTGGGAGCTTGGTGGTGGGCCCCCTAAAAGAGCAAAAACAACCAATAATACTTTCTCACTCAACATAGGACCCGGATTTCCATGTAGGGCTTAAGAAAGCTGGGGAAAAAAAAATAGGATACAGCTCCTTTAAGAGTTTCTGCCCACTGGCAAGCCCTTGAAAAGCCAGTACATTAAGCAGGAATAAAAAACTAAGTAAAAATGCCTGCCACAGTGCACACATTGGCATTCTAGAGCTCTAGGAAGGCTGAATGCAGTTCCTGGCCACCTACCTCTGACTGGGCCGTGGGTTTTAGGCTTGGCTTTCAGGACCTGAGAAGGGGCGGAGCCAGCTGACAGCTGCTCAGGGAGAATCAAAGTGTAGATTAGCAGTTTAAAGGTTTGCTCACATGGTCAAAAAGGCTAAAAGATATGCAGTAAAAGAGGTCCAGATGAAAAAAAAAAAAACCTCTAAACAGGTTACAGTGTGTTTTACAATGTATGTAGGCTTAAGGAAGAAAGAAAAAGGATATAGTCATAGAAAAAAAGTGAATAGTTTATAAAATAGCCTTTGAGAGAGTAAAAAAAAAAGAATAAGCCATGTAGAGATGGGAAAATGCAGGGAGTCTGGATCCTGTATGTTATTGTGTTAATTTTGAATTTTTTGAAGGCTGATGGGCAAGAGACAGCTGCTGACAGACATGGGATTACAAACAGGACTGCAAAACTGAGCCAATCTAGATACCTTAGGGATATCTTAACTTTACAAAAGAAGTTAAAAAAAAGTATTTTTCAAATGGAAATAAAAAATGCTTTGGAGTTTTGTTCCCATAGGAGACGAAAGGTTATGGATTCCTTCTAGAATGAGATGGATCAGATTTGATCAGGGAAGAGCTCCTGAATCTTGACAGGTGATATCTATCAACAAAGACTACAGCTGGTCTTCCCAGGACTTGGTCATTACCTCAAAATTTTCTCAGGGATCCCTGTGGATGCCTTCGCCCACAGACAACAGGAAGCATCTGGAGAACACAACATCCACATTCCCAAGAGAGGTGTGGGAGGCTTTTGGTTATTTGGTGGGTTATGGATGTTTCTCATCATTTAGGGGAATACAGGAATATAGGATAAAAAGATAATTATTAATCTCAGATATTTTGCACTGGCATGGATTTTGGTATATTAATACAGATTTAAGGTAATTTTTGTTACAACATATTGTGTATATGTTTCTACTCTTGTTTAAAGGATTTTGTATACTGATACAAATTTAAAGTTAATTTTGTTACACTGTATATATATTTTTATTCTTGTTTGGGGTATTGTGCTTATGCAGGTGATTTAAAAATGCAATGTGTGAAGGGTTAGTAGTTAATCTATAATAATCAAACTTGTAGCACATTAGGTATGTTTTCTAGGTTAAATAGGTATATTTTAGATAGATAAATGGTCTTCAAACACTTCAAAGACCTATAGAATATGGCATTTAAAATGTTTTGTTAACATAAGGTTTTTCATGATAATGAGATACATTTATCTGCTCCTGGCAACACCAATTTACTCAGAGATGATGGGCACTGAAGAAACTGCTTATGGAGTTTGTTTTCCTTGTGGTAAGGTTAGCCACTGGGCAAAGAAACTGCTCTTTCCTTTGAATGCTGACAATGTGTTGTGCAGACTGGACATGCAGGACACAGATGAAAGGGACCGATGAACTTTGCCAAAACAAGGCAGAACAGTCCTTCAAGGTTCCTGCTTCATAGAAGAAACTGTCAGACATTCTGCAGGACACAGAGGAAAGTGATTGACAAACTTCGCCAATATAGGTGGGACAGTCTTTGATATTTCCTGCTTCATTGAAGGGTCTGCCAGACCCTATGAGCCTGTAGGCTGAAGATTGATGCCCAAATCTTACAGAGGAACTTTGGGTGATTTTCCACGCAGCCAGATGTCTCTGTCATTTCTAGAGTTTTTGGAAGTTGTCTGCAATGCACTTTTTGTTTATTTAAATAATAATATATCCTTCTGGGGTCTTTGATGCAGTTTAAGACTAGAGAGTTATAGTTGCAGTTTTCCTTAGATACGATAGAAAGTAAATTAGGTATAAAATTTTAGATTTACTAAGATAGGATAGATTATGGAGTATTTTCTTTAAATTTACCAGACACAAATGAATTAAAATTCAGTACATTGTGAATGTAATCTTTACTTGATAATTGTTCTTACTGTATATAGTCTTACTATGTCTGTTTGTTTTTTTTTTGTTTGTTTGTTTTTTTTGGTTTTTCGAGACAGGGTTTCTCTGTGTAGCTTTGCGCCTTTCCTGGGACTCACTTGGTAGTCCAGGCTGGCCTCGAACTCACAGAGATCCGCCTGGCTCTGCCTCCCGAGTGCTGGGATTAAAGGCGTGCACCACCACCGCCCAGCTAGTCTTACTATGTCAAAGTTAAAACCTTTTAACTACCTCCAGGGATTATCCTAATTTGAGTGCACTTTACTTCATGGGGCATTTATTTTGGGTTACTGTGTTTTATTAATTTTGCTATTGCCTAGGCTGGCCTAGAGTTCCTCGGTTCATATGATTCTTCTGCCAGTCTTCCAAGTGGCTGGGATTATAGAGATGGCACTTGGGATTATACCATATGACACCTGGTAAGAGCACAATAATAACCCATGTGCTGGTAAGATGCCTTCAAAAGGTGTTTGCTGTATGAGCCTGGGGACCTGAGTTCAACCCTCAGGACTGAGGCAAAGGTAGAAGGAGAGAATTGACTCAACAAAGTTGTCCTCTGACCTCCATATCCACACTGTGGCATATGCACCCACACGTCATGTACATACACATGCACAATAACAACAAATAAGCAGATTTTTAAAATTCAAAAACCAATTCTTTACTTCTGGCTTCACGCATATTTTGACTGGCCAAAGCAAAAGCTGACGGACAGAAAGCGATTTGGTTCTAAGGCTTGAAAACCACTCTCGACACAGAATACAACACAGGAGATATAAGACACACACATATATAACACATACACACACATACAAATACAAAAAGGTGACTTGAAAACCACTCTAGACACAGGACATACAAGACACACACACATATACAACACACACACATATACAGTACACACATACATATACAACACACACACACATATATATGTATATATATATAAAACACACATAAATACAAAAAGGTGGCTTGTCAGTCTGTTTATTTCTCTGATACAGCACTTATGGGCACTAAAATAATTAAATCTAGACACCAACTTTATAATTGTGGAAGTGCAGTCCACCTGAAATAAATTAAGCAAATCCCCTGCTAGAGGATCCAATTAAAGACATGCACAGAAAGAGAAGAGCGGGAAAGGTGAAGTGCATTCTTACTTAACATTTATTAAACACCTTCTGAGCAACACATGCTGCTCATGTGAGACCTGTCTGCTTTTGGAAGCTAGGGTTCAAGTTCTTTTAAGACATTAAAGAAGTTGCTGGTTATGGTGACCCCCACGTCTCTAACTCTAGCACTTGGGAGGCAGAGGCAGGTGGATTCTGTGAGTTTGAGGCCAGCCTGGGCTACATAGTAAGATCCAAGCCAGCCGGAGTTATATAGTGAGACCTTGTCTCAAAAACAGGCAAAAAATCCCTCAAAGTCTCCAAGGGGGGCTCCTGGCAGGGAACATGACTGGTTACAGAGGTGGAGGCAGCAGCCATTCCGCTCAAGGACACCAGGGAAACAACACCCTACCTCCTATCTCATGTTACCAGAGAGGATACTGGGATGAGATGCCAAGTGATGTAGACAAGAGCCCACAGAGAACCAAACAACCAGCCTTCCTTCCTTCCTTCCTTCCTTCCTTCCTTCCTTCCTTCCTTCCTTCCTTCCTCCCTCCCTCCCTCCCTCCCTCCCTCCCTCCCTCCCTTCCTTCTTTCTTCAGACAGGGTCTCATTCTGCAGCCCAAGCTGGATGGGACCTGGCATCAATCCTCCTGCCTCAGCCTACAAGGATTGGAATTACATGCAAGCCACCACCCCTGGTCAGAGAATTTTTTCATAGGTTTTTCTATGTAGTCCAGGCTAGCCCTGAAATTATGGTTCTCCTGCCTCAGATTCCCGGGACAGGAATTCCAGGCTGTGATGATAACCCTATTGATTAGAAAGTAAGAACACTTTTTGCTTACTTATGGCCATACAGTTGGATAGAAAGGTGATGAGCATCTTGAAAACAAACAAAAAGCATGTCCTCTTGACGCTAGAGGTAAGCCAGGCATGGTGGACTGCATCTATATATAACCCTAGTACTGAGGACATACCGAGTATGTAGTGCTATGTAGTGTATGTGGGCCAGGCTGTGCTACACGGGAGACCCTCTGTCAGAGACCAAAGCCCAAACCAAACCAAGTGACCATCATTATAGTTTCAGACAGCTGAGAAGGTACAGTGCAAACAGATCAGCGAAGCACCATCTAGGGTCATAAGCAGGAACAGGCCCAGAGAGGAAGAGCTGAGAAGCCAGGGCTCAGCAGCAGCACTCCCCGCCTCTGTGTGGGGCATGGCTGGCATGTGCTCTGTACACAGCCCCAGGTGGTGACTGGGCTCTCCCGGATTTGCAGGCCCTGGCAGAGGAGAGGGCCACAGCTGTACAAACCGAAGACAAAATTGTCGACTGGACACAGCCAACACAAACCAAAACACTCCTTTTCCTTTTCCTTTTTGGGTAGGCAAGGCTGGCCCTGAACTCCTTCTTCCAACCCCCGAGTGCTGAGATTGTAGGTAGGAGCCTCCACACCTGGCTTTCTGATTTTTTTTTGTTGTTGTTGTTTTTACAGCAATCCTCCTACAAGTCACACCTAAGAATACTGGTGTGTGCCACCATGCAGGGTGCTGTAAGTGGCTGTAGACATTTTAATTTATTATTGCTGTGTGTGTGTGGGGGGGGGATGAATGTGGGTGCGTGTTTGTCACAGCCGTGTGGAGGTGCGGAGGATGACTTTCAGGAGTTGGTTTTCTCCTTCTTCACCGTGGTCCAGGGGATCCAGTGCAGGACACCAGGCCTGGGAAGCAAACGCTTTTACCTGATGAGCCATCTTACCAACACCGCTGACAAGCCTTTAACAATTATGATTTTTGTTACGGCATCTAATGAGTTTAAGAGAATTATTATTAAATATTAATAATATTATAATTATTAATTATTATGGACAGACAGACAGAGGGGAAAAAGCATGAGGGTTCTGAGGAGAGTTCAGGCCTGAGACTAGAGATGCACAGCGTGGCCAGGTTTTTGAAGAGACTCAGAGCCTCTTTGAAAATTTTGTATTGTTAATTGTATGTATACTAATTGTATGTTAATGTGTATATATACATGTGTCTGTTAGAATGTGCACATGACTGCAGGTACCCACAGAGTCCAGAAGAGGGTGTCAGAACCCCTGTGACTGGAGTTACAGGTGTTGGGAAAAGCACCCAGGTCCTCTCCAAGAGCAGTGGACTGTAGTAACTGCTGGGTCATCTCTCTGGTCCTTGGTAAGGGCTTTAAAGTATTGTTCCAGACAGAAAAACGTTCAGAAACAATCTGCCACTAAGGCCAACTTTAGAATCCCACAGGACTTGACTGATGGTCGAGAGGAGTTGGGGGTTGATGACAAAAACCAGGATTTAAAAGTGTAAAGTCTGAGACAGTCATGGTGACATGCACTTAGTTCCAGTACCCAGGAGGCCAAGGGAAGACAATTCTGAGTTTGGGTAAACACATAAACAAAGCCCTGCCTACTGTTTTCTGCTCAACAAACAAACAGACAAACTGACTAACAATAAATGAATTAGGGGCTGGAGAGATGCTCAGGGTTAAGAGCACTTGCTCTCCCAGAGGACCTGAGTTTGGATCCCAGCACCCACGTCAAACAGCTCACAACTGCCTCTTACACTATCAGGGGTCCAGTGTCTGCTTCCGGTCTCTGTGGGCACCTGCACACACATGCACGTGTGTACAAGTAGAGCTCTACCATGTACATATAAATAACTGTAAGAAGTAAATCTAAAAAAAGAGAAAAAAGACTAAGTAGGAACTGGAGAGTGCTGAGTGGTTAAGAGCACCCTGTGGTAGCTTACAACTATTGGTCATTTCAGTTCAGGGAATCTAACACACTCTTCTGACTTCCATGGACACCACCAGGTACACACATGTGGTATACATGCATATATGCTGGCAAAATCCTGACGTATCTAATATATAAAAAGTAAAATAAAAATAGAGTCTGTAAGCTGAATAATAATAATAAGTAGTCTCTAGTATTTGAAATGATAGATCTGCTATTAACGGAAGACAAACAGGAAATAGAGCAGCTACGGAGCGAGTTGAAAACTGTAAAACTATGGGTGGGAATGGTGGCACACACCTGTAACCCCAGCACCCGGGGAAGCGTGAGGATCAGAATTCAAGGTCATCCTTAGCTACACAGCAAATCCAAGGCCAGTGTGGGCCACATAAGACTGTGGAAGGAAGGAAGGAAGGAAACAGACAGACTGAAATATACACTCGGAACACAACCCTGAAAGGAGACACTGTACATTCAACCAGCCAGTCCCAGCTTGTTAAGGAGGCCTTGGCTGCAGCTATGAGCTCGGGATTCATTTTCATCTAGCTTCTGCATCCATCTCCAAGACCACCCATTCCCATCCTGAACATAACATTAGACCCCAAGACAAGTGACTGTGGGTCACCCAGCAAGCCTCTCCCTCACCAGCTTTGTTCACTTCCTAAGAGGTTCCCTCCACCTTCCATCTCCACCCAGGGCACCATCACAGGTGTCCACCCACTCCACTCTGCTCTGTATGCAGGGAATGCACATGAATGTCCTTCCCAGCTACTGAAGGGCTGTGAAGACTCCCAAGAGGTGAGAAGCAGCTAACTCACGTCTTCAAGCAGGGACAAAAGTGAAGGGGCACAATGGCACTGGGATAAGTGAGTTTAATGACAAGACTCCAGTGATGATGAGACAGAGGGCCATGAATGCTGGGAAGAGAGCCATTTCATTGTCACGGTGTCCCCAGCAGAGGTTCATTTTCTTAGAGCAGAACCCAAGCCCTTGCAAACATCAAGCTCACACTTTTTCACTGAGCTACACTGCTACCTGCTCTCATCCCCAGGGTTGGGAGTAAAATGGCCTACTGAACGAGAACCACAAATTGAGATCCAGCCACACTTCACAGTCATGGGCAGTGATTCGAAGGCAGTGCAAGAGCAGGAGAGGGACAGCGAGAGCACGCAGCATCCCATGGACAAGCCAAGCATAAGCCATTCAAGACTGAGAGGCAAACTGGGGCTTGGGCCCCAGGCATCGCTCCCGTCACCTGGGCTGTCCCCCCCCCCCCCCCGCCCCCTACCCCAGCTGCCAGCACTCAACGCTGGCTTTCTTCCCTTTACCACATCTCTACGAGCTACTTAAATGAAGATGAAGGGGGAATGCATACGGAAATTTAATTTTCAAGATGTCACACTGCCAGAGAGACAGCTTACAAATGGACAACATCAAGATCGGAATGGTTCTGACATGCTGGACAACAAACCACTGTTAGCCAATGAAACGTTCAACAGTGCTAATGGTATAGCTGTGCACCTGGGTTTAAATAATTGTAAAAGTAAAAACTTTGATTTGGCAGGGACCCATAGAAGGTCTCAGAATCTCTGAAAACTACATTCTTTATCTAAGCCAAGACCATGTTGTAGATATAAAAGGCAAATGCACACTTTGTAAGCACTACCAGATGGTCCTGTCCAATATACAGGTGTGGATGGTCTCACTGCTGTCTTTGAAAGTTAACTTAAATTTAAAAGCGATGTTTAAGCTAGGCATGGGAGTGCATACCTTAATCTCAGCACTGGGGGCTGAGGCAAGGCAACCACGTCAATAACACAAGGGCATTCTCAAATACTACAAACACTAACATTAATATAGGGAGACCTGGATTTGTTGCTTTTCTTTTGCTGTGATAGAACATGATGACACGTGGAACTTGTAAAAGGAAGTATGTTTTGGCCTGCAGTTCCAGAGGGGCGTCCATTATGGCGAGGGAGGAATGGCAGGAAGCTAATAGTGGCATCTGCAAACACAAGCATGGACTGAGGTGGGGCAGCTTACGGACTCTCACAGTGCCCTCCAGCAGTGGACTCCTCCAACAGTGCCGCACCACCTCTCCAAACAGCACCACCAACAGGGCCACGTGTTCAAATCCCCAACTCAGCCTATGAGAACATTCTCAGTCAAGCAATCACTCCCTTTCAAAACAAACAAAACAAAACAAAACTGGGTCTTATAGAGTGGCCTATTACTAGCTACCTGAGGAGCAGGGGTATTGTACCTCCAAGGTCAACCTATGCTAATGGCTGGCAGACATATTAGTAGGTAAAGGCACTTGCTGCCATGCCTGATAACCCGAGTTCAACTGCTGGACCCACACAGTGGAAGGAGACCCAAATAGTAAAAGGAGACAACCAATTCTTCTGGGTTGTGCACATGCATACTCTACTGCTGTGGGATAACACTTTTGTACACTGGAACAAAATAAAACGCTGATTGGCCAGTAGCCAGGCAGGAAGTATAGGAGGAATAAGCAGACAAGGAGAATTCTGGGAAGAGGAAGAACAGAGTCAGGAAATGCTAGCCCACCATCCAGGGAGCAGCATGTAATGGCACATAGGTAAAGCCACAGAACATGTGGTGGTATATAGATTAACAGAAATGGACTGAGTTTAAATGTAAGAGCTAGTCAGTAGTTAGCCTGAGCTAATGGCTGAGCAGTTTTAATTAATATAAGCCTCTGTGTGTTTACTTGGGTCTGAGGGGTGGTGAGCACAGGGCTGCCGGCCACACGGGACCTCTAGTAGAGGAGCCTCTTTGAACCTAGGTTTCTCAGCTCTACACGAGGAAGAGTACTTACAACACACGGAATTATTGAGAATACCTGAGACAACTTAAATTGGCCAAGTTTAGAGAAGAAGAGCACGGGGCATGGCCAAACCTCCACACATGCTCATGATGTGCCTAGCAATCTGTGTATAGACATTCACAGATTATTTCACATGGGCTCATGCAGGTATCTGAAGTAGTCCAGGTCCCTGTCGGGTAATGAACTAGAGACAGGCTTATGTCTGAAAATGAATTCACAAATCATGTTAATGTTTTCATTTATTTACTTTGGTTTTATTGTGACAGAGTTTCATTCTGTAGCCCAGGATAGCCTGGAATTTACTATGTAGCTCAGGCTGGCCTCAGCAAAGAGAGCAATGGAACCCAACAACTCATATAATACAAATGATCATACCTGAAGAGATATACCCTACCAAACATATAAACAGACCTAAACTCTGCATACATATATGTGCATATGGTTTACATGTTTAGTAATCTTTACTTATATAAAGTTCAGGCGAAGGGGCATTTGCTCCTTCAAGAAACAGAGATGGGAGATTCCTCCTCTGGAATCTCTTGCCACTATTGGGAGTTCTTCCACACTTTTCCTTAATAAATCTATGTTCATGTGACTTAAAAAAAAACAAACAAACAAAACCTCAATAAAAGGCAGAGATCAATTTGTGTAGCTTAGGGCCTGAGCAGACAAGCCTGATTTTAGAACGTAATTAAATGGGACAAAATTAGTTTAATTGTAATTTTTAAATGGTCACCAATATTTAGCAGGCTGGGCATCTGAGGTTAGTAATATGGAATTATATTAAATTTAGGATTAATGCAAAAGGAAAAACAGCCATTGTTTCTTGGTTGTCATTTCTTCCATAGGAAAATTTATGATTTATAAATAATCATAGATTTATCCATATTTTGATTCAAAGTTAATTTTTAATTTGAGTATCATATTCCAAAAATAGGAACTTAACTTTATACACTGAAATTCAGAAAGCCTAACTGGATCCATGGAGATTTTCAGTAAATTCTGTAACAGAAATTCCCCGAGCAAAGCGTGTCCCAGGTGCAGACTGCCCAGTGAGCCATTCCTGCCTGGACAGTGGGGTTCTGAGTCACTCTATAGTCTGCACTGTAACCTCATGACAAACACTATGCTGGCTATTTAATTAAAAGGAATACCCTGGGACAAGAACACGCATACCATGGAGGTATCACACAGTGCTGGGCTGGGGTATCTGAGTGACACAAAAACTATGTGAGAGTGATTTTGGGTTTCTAGGATTGTACTTGGGTTTATCTTTCTCATTAATTTTTGTTGTTGTACAGCCGACTCATGTCCCAAACTGTTATCCACATTAGTATCTGAGTTTCAAACCTGGGGACCATTAGCACTACGCTGCCACTACAACCGTCCTTATCACCCTAGCTTGGTAACAACCTAGCATGCATCCTGATGGGCATCACGTCACTAGAAAGTACTTACCACAGAGAAAGAGTAAGAATGAAGGTAGTGAAGTAAATGTGACTCTCACCATGTCTTCCATGTCAGACGGGGCAATGGAGAAATGAATATGGAGTGAGGATGTCACTGTCTGGGCCATGGAAGTATAACCATACTTGTAGGCAGGACTGACAGCTCCTCCCATATATATAGGAGTGTGTGTGTGTGTGTGTGTGTGTGTGTGTGTGTGTGTGTGTATGTATGTAAGTCAGAGGGCCACTCTGTGGTGTTTGCTCTTTCTTGTCACCTTTCCATTGGTTTTGGGGAATGAACTTAGGTGCTAGGCTTGTGAGACAAGCCCTTTAGCTGCTGAGCCATCTTGTCTGCCAACATGTAGTGTTTCTATGGAGTGGCATGATGGGTATGTTGTTGATCTGGATACTTGTCTCCCTCAAGGGGATGGCAGTAAGAATTGTTTCAGTGGTTGGGACAGGTTCTCACTATGTAGCTCAGGTACCTGGCCTGCCTTCGTGGTCCTCCTTCCTCAGCCTCTCCCCAATGCTGGGATTACAGGCACATGTACTATGTCCAGCTACGAGAACTTGTTGAGTGGTTACACTGTGCTTGCTAGCTTTTTAAAAGTCACATTAATCACTACACTGGCTCAACAAACATAAACCCACTTATTAGGCAACACCATTTCTAAGACTGGAACTATGCTACATCCGAGAGAATACTACCATTTTTTGAGACTTCAAAGAGCAAGGCCTGTTTTAGAACTTTTGTAGTATGTTGATAGAGCACGAGAAGGAGTATGGCGGAAAAGCACACACACTGTAGGGTCAGCCAACTGTAATGTAAACAGGGGAGCACTTGAGTGTGTTGAGTCAGGCACACAGCAAACCATGCGTATACGGGGTGTGTGTGTGTGTGTGTGTGTGTGTGTGTGTGTGTGTGTATGTGTGTGTTAGTAAAAGCACAGGACACAGAAAGGCTGCAGCTGTCTCTAAACAGGTGTACACAAATCTTGTCAGGAGTGAACAAATATATAGGTCAGCGTACTTGTTTTAGGACTAGGGCAGGGCGCTCTTCCTCAAGGGGCACCATTGCGCTGTGCACTAGGCAGCCTTTGTGATGAGTCCGGCTTTATGATGTTGTCACGAACAGTCAAGTCCTCTCACTGAGCTAGGAAGCCAAGGGTTGAGGGACAGGGAGGGATAGGATTTACTTACCCCAGTCTCTACTTGACTCACACACACCACCAGCTGCGTTTGCAGGTCCTGCAAGCTCTACTGTTACCTCAGTAATTCTGCTTGAAAATCAAGGGTGCCCAGCCCCCTTGTTATACAGAAAAGATGGCAAGCACATTACCCAGGATCAATACTCTGTCTGATGGAAATGGGGGAGGCTTAGTGTGCTTGCAGGAGCTGTACAGAAAACATTGGGGGAACGGCTTCAGATATACCAATTAAAGAGATTATAGCTTTCTCATGGACCAGACAGCCTGAGATCTCAAAAACCCTCAATTCTGTATAAAATCAGACTATATGAATAGTGGATGAGTTTGCCAACGACAAAGACTTCTGACTTACTAAAACCATGTGCCTCTCTTTTCTTCTCTCTCATAATTTCAGAAAATCCATTCCTCTCCACTGTTTTTTTAACAGGAGGAAAAAGTACTCCCTTTATATCTACTTCAAACCCATTTTAATGACCCACACCGGCTCTCCTAGGGGTCAGAAGGCTCCATCCTCTACACAGAGACACACAGGCTCTCCCTGTGCACAGGTGGGTCCTGATGCCACAAACTGGGAGAAATAATTGAATGCAGCTACCCACAGAGCAGCACACTCACGGACAGCATTAGCCTGCAGGGCGTTCTTACACAGCTTTCCAGACTACGAGTCTAAAGATCTCCCCAGCTAGAGCTTTGTTTCAACCCAAGAGGCACAAGGAAGTGAAGACGTAACCATTCGGTTAAACATATACATCAGGAGATCTCAAGGAAGGGGGATAGTACACATGGAGGGGGATATGAAGAAGAAAAGGGGATTGATTGGGAGGGGCATTTAAGTGGAGAGAAAGAGGAGGGTAGGGCAGGGGAGGGGGTGGGGTGAGGGTTAACGAACACTAAGGACGCTTGAAAAGTCATATGGAAACCTGTTTTTTGTTCATTTTCTCTTTCTCTTTCTTCCTCCCTCCCTCCCTCCCTCTCTCCCTCCCTCCCTCTCTCCCTCCCCCCTCCCCCCCCCCCCTCTCTCTCTCTCTCTCTCTCTCTCTCTCTCTCTCTCTCTCGCTCTCGCTCTCGCTCTTCCTCTCTCTCTTTCTTTCTAAGAGAGGGTTTCTCTGTTTAACTGCCCTGGCTGTCCTGGAACTCTATAGACCTGGAACTCTCTATAGACCAGGCTGGCTTCAAACTCACAGGGATCCCCCTGCCTCTGCCTCCAGAGTGTTGGGATTAAAGGCATGTACTACCACACCCAACTCAGGAAACCTACTATTTTAACACGCACGCACGCACGCACGCACGCACGCACGCACGCACGCACACAATTTAATTGGCGTAACCCTACAGAGAAGCCATAGGTTGTCAAATAAAAGCCCAGTTTTAGTTGTGGAATACCTGCCCTCAGACTGTTGTTCAGGGGTACCTGGGAGGCCCCGGAACAACACAGGCCATTGCCATTGCTCTAATTTGCCCAGCAGACCTTGATAGTTAGACCTTATGCTTAAGACACCAAAAACTTCGGTCACAGAACATGGAGAAATCGAGTTGGTATTGACCAAAAAGTGTCCCTCCTGCTGGCTGGCTTTCATAGTACCAGAAGGTGCTGTGCAGGTTGCTCAGGGACGAAAGTCATCAACAGTTACTCAGGTATGAATACTATGAGCTATCCAATAAGGAATGGCTGGCAAGAAATGCCCATGGATGCAATAGAGGTATGAATATTATAGGGATAACCAAATGCTTTCTGATTGGATTAAAGTTCTTCTCCATAGGAGGAAATGCCTCATGCTATAAATCTGGCTCTGGGGTGAACCTAATACTATTATTTTGCTAAATAGATAAAATGTCACCTGCTCTGTAAACTTGTATCTCGACACCCATAGATTAGCGCAGATCTCAGATTTCATCAGAGAAGCGATTCTGTGCAACAGAGAGTGTTTAATGCAGCAGCTCACAATTGGTCCAAGTGTAGAGAATACGTGTCTATGGAGTGCTTGACCACAATGGAACATCTGTATCTTACTCCATCCCCAGGGATCAGGTCTATCACGGAAGAGAAGGTGAAAAAAGTATAAGAACCAGAGGTCAGGGAGAACCAAAGTGAAACCATGTCTTCTGGACACAACAGGATCATCGCACTCGTGAACTAACACAGTTAATCTGCACAAGATTAAACCAGTCAATGGTACAGCATAGAGGGAGGAGGGCTCATGAACCTCTGTCCTTAGCTGAGGAACTAACTACTGACTCTGTGTGTGTGTGTGTGTGTGTGTGTGTGTGTGTGTGTGTGTGTGTGTGTGTGAATTTTCTTTAAGGGTGTGGCCCCTGGAAGGCTGTTTCAGTGGATAGCCACACATACAAGTATATGGGCAAAACAAACTGGACTCATTGGGTTATTAAAGAAAAACAAGGCAAAACAAAACAACAAAAAAGTCAAAAAATTAAATTGAGAGGGAGGGTTAGGGGAGTGGGTGGTAGATCTGAAAGGAATTGAGGGAGAGTTAAGAGGTGTTGAATATGCTCACAGTACATTGTATGCATTATGGAATTCTCAAAGAATTATTAAAATATTATAATATCTAGGAGTTGACACATACTTTTTTTTTTTTTTTTTTGGTTTTTCAAGACAGGGTTTCTCTGTGTAGCTTTGCGCCTTTCCTGGGACTCACTTGGTAGCCCAGGCTGGCCTCGAACTCACAGAGATCCGCCTGGCTCTGCCTCCTGAGTGCTGGGATTAAAGGCGTGCACCACCACCGCCCGGCTGACACATACTTTTAATCTCAGTACTCAGGAGGCAGAGGCAGGCAGAGCCCTGTGGGTTTGATGTCATCCTGGTCTACAGAGTGAGTTCCAGTCTAGCTGGGGCTGCATAGAAAGACTGTCTCAAAAAATATATATTAATATATAGATCTCTATCTACATAGATCTAGATATATAGACATATATACTTGAGGGAAAATAAGAGGAACAAAGGAGGAGTCTAGTAGGTCTTATGAATTGGTACAGGGAAATATGTACAAACAGATGGAGCATCTTTAGTTATTCATCCATCCATTCATTCAACAAATATTTATTGGGAAGCGATTGTGTGTGAGGCCATAGCCTTCAGAGTACAGTGATGAACATAGACACACCATTCATGACTGCAACCAAGAATTAGTCTTCAACAATAGTATCTGCTGTAGCCTCAAGAGAAATGTTAAGTATTAAAATATGAAAGCCAGGGGCTGGAGAGACGTCCTAGACCCTGGCTCAGTTCCCAGCACTCACACGGAGGCTCATGACTACCTGTAACTCCAGAGGCTCCAAGGCTGCCTTCTTTTGGGCTGAGGGCCTGCATGTGTGCACAGACAAAGGTGCAGACAAAACACTCCAGGGGCTGGAGAGACAGCTCAAACAAAAAAGTCAATTTAAGAATGGCCTGGGCTGGTTGTGGCGGTGCACACTGGTAGGATTTGCCGAATGGGGGGTGGGGCACTGCAGGATCACAAGTACAAGGCCAGCCTGGTCTACAGAGCAAGCTCCAGGACAGTTGGGTATCATGAAAAAAAAAAAAAAAAGAAAAGAAAAGAAAAGGAAAGGAAAACAGAACAGGATGGATTGTTTCACTAATTATTCTTATTACCGTGAGCTAAGCAATTTAACACTTTATATAAAACATTATAAAGTAAATATCAACAGCAAGGAATATTTGAAGAAAAATAAGAGCAATTTACAAGGGCCAATATTGAAACAGTATCAACAGAAGTTGGCCTAATAACTGAGGAGACATACTTTATAATGCTATAATGTCATAAAGGAGGCTTATCATGAAAATCACTTAATAATTTTATTCATGATCCACCAAGGAATAGATATAATGATCACTGACTCTACTGATGTCATTGAGGTGTGTAGGATTGCTAATACCCAGAGAACAAGAATCTAATTTAAAAATAACATTAAGAAATTAGAGGACTACATCGCCAAAGCAAGATGATGCCACCGGGGGTGTGACGCAGTGCACTCGAGTAAGGAGAGCACGTCTAGAGGGCTCATGGGAAGACACAACTCTGCCTGAGGAGACTGGTTACTGCCCATGTGACTAGAAAAGGTTATTTTGAGACACAATATTGCTATGTAGCCCAGGCTAGTCTTAAGCTATGCGGCGCTAGAGCTGGCCTGGAAGTGAACATCTTCCCATCCCTACTTCCAGAGTACAAGCTCACAGGAGGGCGACACTCTCGGCATTGGAGAGGAAAAGTTTTTTTTCTCTTTCTCTCTCTCTCTCTCTCTCTCTTTTTTTTTTTTTTTTGAGATAAGTATCATGTATCTTGTGATAAGTTCCTCATCCTTCTGTCTCCACTTCCTAGATTACAGACATGCACCACTGTGCCCAAGCACTGGATTACAGACGTGCACCACTGTGCCCAGCCCCCACTCCCTAAGCACTGGATTACAGACGTGCACCACTGTGCCCAGCCCCCACTTCCGGAGCACTGGATTATAGACGTGTACCACTGTGCCCAGCTCTAGAAATAATTTTTTTTTGACAAAAAATTTCATATGGCAAAAATCTTCTTAATAACATTTATTTATTTTAAAATATTTTATTTTTCATTTTATGTGTATGGGTGTTTTGCCTGCATGTATATCTGTGTACCAGGGATGTTCCTGTTGCCGGGGAGCACTAGATCTCCCGAAACTAGAGATACAGACAGTTATGAGTCTCCATGTGGGTGCTGGGAATTGAGTGTGGGTCCTCTGGAAGAACAGGCAAGCCCAACACAAAAGCTTTTACCTTTGGCTACGGATAGAAATTGGTCAAGTAGGGGATGGAAGATGGCTCAGCAGTTAAGAACAGGTACTGCTTTTGCAGAGGACCTGAGTTTGGTTCCTAGCACCCAAGTTGGGTGGCTCAGAACTGCCTATAACTCCAGCTCCAGGGAATCCAACGTCCTCTGCACTCATATAAGCACAGACACACATATATACACATAAAAAAAAATATATAAAAATGTTGCTGGTGATGGAGAAATGGATCAGTGGTTAAGAGCACTGACTGTTCTTCCAGAGGACCCGGGTTCAATTCCCAGCACCCACATGGCATCTCACAACTCCAGTTCCAGGAGACCCGATACCCATGGCAATACACCAATGCACATAAAAATAAATAATAAGTTGCTATAAACTGTCTTAAGCCAACACAAATTTACTATTTAAATAATAAAGAAAAAAGAAGTTGATCAAACCTTGAAGAAAATTTGAAATCAAAGCAGTGATTGCTAAAAACTGATGAAGTAAACTGTTATAAACAGATTAGTAGGACCTAGTGGTGTACATCTTGGTCCCAGCACTGAGAAAGCAGAGGCAGGTGGATCTCTGAGTTCTAGGCCAGCCTGGTCTACATGACGAGTCCCAGGCTAGCCATGGCTAAGCTGTGAGACTCTGTCTCAAAAGAGAAACAAAGGAAAACAGACTAAAGACAATCTACTCATGTTGCTTGTCGGAACCGTGAAAAACAGCCAGCTTAACAGTGATTGACAGTAGTGGGACCTGAGGAGTCCTCGGAAGGCAGTTCTGGCCTGCACTGCAGTGCTTTTCCCGGTGAGGCCACGAGAGCCACGCATCCAGGCCTGTCTGTGGACTGGCTTTCCCTCTGCTCAGTCGTGCCCCAGCTCTTCTGCTGCTCCTGGAGGACTCAGTCACACTTCCCGGCTGGGTGTGGTGGTGGTGGTGGCTCAGCTGGAAATCCCATTACTCAGGAGGCTAAGGCAGGTGAATTACTATGAGTTCATGGCCAGATTTGGCTAGAGTGAAACCTTGTCTCAAAAAACAAAAACAAGAGCTAGTGAGATGGCTCAGTAGGCACAGGCACCTGCTCGGTAAGCCCAGCGACCTGAGTTTGGTCTCTGGGACCCATAAAAAGGTGGAGGAAGAGAACTACCTTGTTACCCACATGTCTGCCTGCCTGCCTGCACGCACGCACGCACGCACGCACGCACGCACGCACACACACACGCACACACGCACGCAGACAGCAAAGCCAAACCCTCACAAACAAGCTCTATCCACAGATGTGATTCCTGCCTGTTGCCACAGATATAAGCAATTTCCTAGAAGCTTAGATTTAAATTCTGGACACTTCACGAGACACAAAACTTTAGACAGTTTATTTTCAATTCTCACCAGTTTAGGCCATAATCTTAAAAGGAAAAAAAAATCCAATTCAAATCAGAGCCTATAATTATAAAGTGAAAACCTTTAAAAAGTACAATGTATTTCTTCTTTAAAACATGCCTTTATTGACATATTGTAGTGTGCCAGTCTCCAGTCTTTATTAAGCATAGACTTTATTAAACATTGTACACAGTTACACCCATGTCATACGGTTTCTGCAATTGGAAGTTTTCCTTTCAAAGGCTGCTATAAACATCTTGTCTCCTGCACTGCAAGTCCTTCAGGAACAAGGCAGGACAGAGAAGGTCAATGCAGCGAGGCAGTCTCCATAATTACCACTAATTAAAACAGGAACACTAATGGTAAAATATCTTCAGGAGACTGGAGGAAATGAGAGAATCCTCGCCTACCCTGATGCTGACACAAAGTCCCAGGACAGGAGAAGCAGCATCTGCCCCAGAAAAGGGGACAGGGAGGAGGAAACAGCAACATCTGGTGTCTAATTGTGCCAACATGAAAACTTCTCAGGGCCAGCTATCTAGGGCTGTGAGAAGGCGTGCCACAGAAACTGTCTGTTAGAAATAAGCCAATAAGCACATAAACAAAGAAGTCTGGTTTTGTGTGTAAAGAAGGAGCGATGGTACTTCAATTTTTTCAATACTCAGTTTCCAAAAAAAAAAAAAAAAGGATTTGGGACTCAGTTTCTAACAGCTCCGTTGAAGCATTTATAAATAATAAAAAGAAATGGCTACCAGGGCAAGTCTTGGGAGGGAGAATCATGAAGTAAGAGGAAATACTCTTTTTCTTCTCAGAGGAAGGGATGATGTGACTGTGTGAATGCAAATGTTAGTGGGCATCTTTGCTGGTGGGAAGAGAACTGTAATGCGCACTTTATGCAAATACGTCTTACAGGGACTTCTGGAGGCTAAGAGGGCAGGCAGGAGAGAGGAGCGGCTACCAGGCACTGACGCCTGAGAGGCACGGTGGCACAGTTAGAACCTGCTGCCCCGGACCACGAACCAACCCCGAGAGGCCGAGAGGCGGCAGGGAACTGGATGCCTACAGAATTACTGTCTGCAGGACCTTTCCTTCCACGCCCTTCCCCTGCGCATCCTTGAGCTGTTCTGGGTTTAGAGGGAACCTCCTAAGAGGACATTGGGGGATGGAGAGATGGCTTCGGAGCTAAGAACGCATTCTGCTCTTCCCAAGAACCCGAGCTTAGTTCCTAACCCCTCCTGTAATTCCAGTCCCAGGACATCGGATGTCCTTTTATGGCTTCCATGGGTGGAAGCACCCACTGTTTACACAGGCATACATGGAGGTAAAACCTAAAAAGCACAACAACAACAGGGCCAGTGAGCCGGCTCAGTGGGTGAAATGCCACCCTGACAACCTGAATTCAGTCTCCAGATCCTACTGCCCTGAAGGAGAGCACTCATTCCTGAGCTTCCCGTGGGTGTGCACCATGCACTCTCACACATACCTCTCACACAATAATAACAAAAATAAACTTTTTCAAAAAGTGAAAAAAAAAATAAACCCCACCTCACTTGTGTATTGAGTCACAGGCCAAACGATAGGAAATGCATAATAAAGCAGAGTAAGTGTAAAAGGAGCCGTTGGAACTATAGTCTCTGGGTCTGCACTAGCGTGAATGTCAAAGGCCGTTTAAGGCACGGCTCAGGCACTCGGGAAGAAGGAACAGAAGGCAAACTCCACAGAGCTTCACAGAGTCTGGTTTTGATCAAGCGAATTTTGCCAAAACCTGTATAGCTGAAGCAACGATGTAAAAGAAATCGGGAACAAGTCTGTGTCTCTGTGACGGAGATATTTAAACAAGCCATCTTGAAAATGTTAAAAAATTAAAATTGTACAAAGTGGAACCATAGGTGCCATGTTTTGCCTGAAGTGGTAAAAATACCATCTGCCTCAGTCTTTTGGCAGCAGCTTATTTCAGTAGCAGTAGGTTCAGTGACGGCAGACGCTCGCCGCTCGCTCGCTCGGCTCCAGCGGGGGGAATACACAGACGTTTGTAGATGTTGTTCTAAGTAAGAGTCGTCAACATACTCGCGTTAGACATGTATGTTAGTTGCCATAGCAAACCAAGTGTGAATGTGGTCCGAGAGGCTTCTGCACCAGCCCCGGGGCATACCAGGGATTCCTGCAATTCAGTAGGTGGTAACCTTCCCTGCAGCACTGAGCAGAATCAGCAGTGCTTAATGCTGGGTGGGCAGCGGAGGGACAGGGAACAGCCTGAGAGCTGTCCACCCAGGGATACAGACGGGGCACTGTCACTAACTGTCGCACAGCACTGTGTGCAAGACCAAATCCTGCCCGCCGGCGGCGGCACACGCCTTTAATCCCAGCACCGGGAGGCAGAACCAGGCGGATCTCTGTGAGTTTGAGGCCAGCCTGGGCTACAGAGTGAATTCCAGGAAAGGCGCAACACTACACAGAGAAACCCTGCCTCGAAAAACCAAAAACAACAACAACAACAAAAAAAAGGGACCAAATCTTGGCATTAGCTACTTGGTCACAATTCAGTAAGCACATTGCATCTTACAAACCTCTTTTTGGAGTCTTTTTTTTTTTTTTTTAACTTTATGTGCATTGGTGTTTTGCCTGTATGTGTGTCTGTGTGAGGGTGTTGGATCCCCTGCAAATGGAGTTACAGACAGTTGTGAGCTGCCATGTGGTTGCTGGGAATTGAACCCAGGTCCTCTGGAAGAGCAGCCAGTGCTCTGAACTGCCGAGCCATCTCTCCAGCCCCCCTTTCTGGAGTCTTAACTGTGCAAGTAAGACAGCTGTTCTTGTTTCCATCTGGCGTTCTCCAACTGCCACCCTTGCCCAGCTACCTTAAGGGGAAGGATTTAACGAATGGAAACGTGTGGTGTGCTTTCTACCTTAAGAATAAAGATTCCATGGCAGCATAAAACATCACACCCAGGATCCAATGCAACCAGAACTCAGTTAAAAAGTAATGCAAAGCCAGGGGTGGTGGCACACGCCTCCAATTCCAGCACTTAGGAGGCCGAGGCAGGAGGCTGAGGAATTTTAGGTCAGTTTGGGTTACATAGTGAAATCCTGTTATAAAACTAAATACATGCCCAAATAAAAAAGGAAAAGAAACTTAGTATCTTACCTAGTGAATGTGAAAGGCATTCCGGAAATCAAGTTGGACTGATTTAAAAATGATCACCTCTTCCAGCTCCCCCTTACACCCTCCTCATCTCAGACTGGTAGAGTTTGAGTGATGATGGGGTATAAAGCTAGCATGAACAACTGAAATTAATTTTTTATAGTTCTCTGAAACTGATTTTTTTCTTTTTGGATAAAATTAGGCTCTTGGGAATGAAGGAGATTTCAGCAGCAAATAAGTTTCAGCACAATCTCCTGAAATGGCTGCTGAGTTCTTCAGATTCTATCTTAGAGATAATCCTATCAGGGACCCCCACGCCACCTACCACGCTGCCTGCATTAGCTCGAGTGAACATCAGTCATTAGCAATGAGACCACACGGAGCAGAACAGAGCTGGAGACCTGAAGCCGTCATGTCTGTGCTCCCTCAGCCCCACAGTGCACTGCAAATGTCACCACGAGCGGCACCTTCCACATCTATTTCCCGTGAGAGAAGGACAGACTGTCTGTCCCCTCCTCTCCCTGTAATACTTGGGCTTACGTTTGTGTCAGGGTGACAAGGTCTGGTTAATTACTGGAATCTATCCAGACCAACTGTGCTTTGCCTTTAACTGTCACAATAGCATTACAAATTCAGGGGACACTTTCTGTCTGCTGAGCAACAGTGACCAAGCTTTGGGAGAGGCAACCGAGGCAAGCAGGGATGGGCCATACTCTACAGTCAGCATGCTCTTAGACATTCTGAGCCTCCAACTGTGGACCTCACACTAACACACGCACGCATGCACACATGCACACATGCACTTGCTCACGCACACTCAAGCACTGACAGAGCCTGGGCTGGGAGTGGATGCACCTGTGAGTGATCAGACAGGCTGCTGCTTTCAGAATACTCCCATTCTGCTGGGACAGAAACAGTCACACTGATGGTCAGCTTAGATCAGGACAGTGGTAAGGAAGAGAGGAGAGGAGTGTCTAGACAGGAAGGCTCGAGTCAGGGAACTTGTGATGTCAGGCCTGTGGACGCTTGTTCATGTGGTCCTCATGGTATTAGCACAAGAAAGTACAAGGTAGCCAGGCGGTGGTGGCGCACGCCTTTAATCCCAGCACTCGGGAGGCAGAGGCAGGCGGATCTCTGTGAGTTCGAGGCCAGCCTGGTCTACAGAGCGAGATCCAGGACAGGCTCCAAAACGACAGAGAAACCCCATCTTGAAAAACAAACAAACAAAAAGAAAGCACAAGGTAATGAAGTGACTCATACCAGGTTCTGCAGCAAGTTGGTAGGTCTAGAAATGCCTTTTCTTTTTCTTTTTTGAGACAGGGAACTCATTATATAGGCCAGGCTGGCCTCAAACTTACAAAGATCCATCTGCCTCTGCCTTCCTCATGCTGGGATTAAAGGTGTGCGCCAACACCACCCAGCTATCAAAGTCCTTCTTTGATAAGAAATTCTATGGAGCTGGAGAGATGACTCAGTGGTTAAGAGCACTGGCTGCTCTTCCAGACAACCAGGTTCTGTTCCCAGCATCCACACAGCAGCTTCCAACTGTCTGTGACTCCAGTTCCAGGAGATCTGGTACCCTCACACTGACACCAATGCACATAAAATAAAATAATAATAATAATAATAAAAAAAACTCTAGAAAGTCTGTAAGTGCTCAGTAGTCACTCCCCTACGTTCAGACTCACGCCGGCTTCCTCTCACCGTCCTTGCCCCCCTTACCCCAGCCTTCTCCTGCAGCTCACTTCCTCCCACCTTACTCCAAGTGTCCTCCACTTCTCCAGAGGCTCCATTCATTCAGTACTAGGCAGCAAGTGTTAGGTATCAGTTACAAAAGCCAAACACCAACACCAACCAACACCAACCAACTAACCAAACCACCCCCCAAACAAAAGCAAACCCAGCCCTTGTCCTTGCCCTCAAAGAGCTCACAGTCACAATCTCACCATGGGTCACTGTAAACAACAGCGAAGACACAAGGAGAGACGTACAGTGTCTCAGATAGAGGGAAGTGGCTAATCCAGCCCAGACAAGCGCAGAGGCCTCCTTATAGGCGATGATCCTGAGTTTCACGTTATAGGAGGGACAGGAGGAGGCAGAAAGCGGGGAGAATTATCTTCCAAGCAGAGCAGACAGTAAGAGCCAGACACAGAAAACGAAGCCAGGCCTGTGACGCAAGCCTGTAATTCCAGCTCCTTGGGAGGCCGAGGCAAAAGCAATGCAAGCTCCAGGGCTGCCTGGGCCAGCAGGCCAAGTTCAAGGCCAGGCTGGTCACAGTGAGGCTGTCTCAAGATAAGAAGGGGGGCTGGAGATGCGGCCAAGTGGTAGAGGGCTTGTCTAGTGTGAGTGAGGCCCTGGGTTCAATCCCCAGGAACAGAACAAGACAAAAGGGAAGACACAGAGAACTGAAGAGTGTGTAGACGTGCTCTGGTGCTGCTGGGGAGATGGAAGGTGAAGCTGGAGTCTTTCCAGAGCTGGATTACACAACCCTACCTAAGCAGCCTAGCGAGCTCTGAGCACTCTGCAGACGGGACGGGGCCAGTAGGGGTTGGAATCAGCACACAGGAACTGTGGAACCCCGGGCGAGGTTCAGACACTTACCTGGCAATGGGTCTAGGGTGACAAAAGAGGCAGGGAGACCAGGTGGTTGGATTTTCTGAGGGTCAGATGGGGAGATGTGAGTCCAAGCAAGGGGAAGAGGTGGGAGATGAGAAAATGTGGGTTTGAAACTGTATGATCTAGTAATAGCACACAGTAATGCGGGTGCAGTTTCTGACACGGTTGACTTACGGTAGGAAGACAGTGCCAGCAACATCGCAGAGTAAGTAGAGTGGACTAAGGCACACCACCGAGTGTGAGCTAGGCCCTGCTGAAACCAGGGGGTCTGGGGAGAGTGCCTTATCGATGGAGGCTCACTGATGATGGATGGCTTTGGTGTGAAGTTAAAGGCTGTATGGGAACTCAAGCCTTTTGTCTCAGCCTTGCTGTGAACTTGGAACTGCTCTAAGAAGCAAAGCCATGAAATAATAACAACAAAATAGCCCAGAGATGCTAAATTGGGTTGTTGATGCTGGAAGGCCCAAGAAGACATGTCCAGAGCCACAATCAAGAAAGTCCAAAGCTACCATGAGGCTCAACCTTATATCCAAGACACGACAGAAAGGAAGCTAAGACACATGCCACTAAGAGTGACGTATGGAAGCTAGCTCTGGGTTTAGAGATCTTCCATTACCTAGACTTCTTAGAGGCGGCAAAGACTTGTGTGGCAGAGCAAGGTCATGAGTTGGAGCAAACCATGGAGCCTCAGGCATGCACCTCTGGGCTGCCGGTGGAGTGCAGAGTCCACTCAGCCTCAGAAAGCGCAGACGCTTTAGTTGTCCCAAGTGAGCAGAGCTCCTCTGGGCCATGCCTTCCTCTCTTCTTTGGGGTGCAGATGTGCTCACCCTCCAGATACTCTTGCTTGTCACATAAGTCACATGGTTAGCATGGCCCTTCAGCTAAGCAGCCATATACATGCTGTACACTTGAAAAATGTTCCTTTTTGCCCTGAGGGGAAAACAGAGTGTCACCTAAATGTGTTCACAGGCCATACTGTGTCCTGAGCTCTAATGTCTTGCAGATTTATTTATTTAAAAGGCTTTTTAATATTTATTTATTGTTTTATGTGTATGTATATGTACCAAGTGCGTGCCTGGTACCCCTTGAGGATCAGAAGAGGGCTTCAGATGCCCTTGCAGAGTTACAAACAGTCGTGAGCTGCCACGTGGGTGCTGAGAATCAAAATGCAGTCCTCTGCAAGAGCAACAAGTACTCTTAACTGCTGAGCTAATTCTCCAGCCCCTCACAAGTTTATAGTTTTGGTTTTCATGAGATAAGGTCTCTTAACATAACCCTGGCTGTTCTGGATCTCACTGTGTGGACCAAGCAGGCCTTGAACTTGTTATGTAGCCCAAGATGATTTTGAAAACTCCTGATCCTCCTGCTTCCCCCTCTCAAATGCTGGGATCACAAGCATGTGCCACTAGGCTTGGTTTCATGTGGTGCTGGGAATGAAACCCAGGACACCGCACGTGCGAGGTAAGTGCTCTGCTGAGGTACAGATTCACATCTTACTTAATTGTATTTATTTAATTTAATTACACTGGGTGTGTCCGTGTGTGTGCACATCGGTTTCTCCTCCCATTGTGTTGGTTCCAGGGATGGACTGGATCATCAGGCTTGATGACAAGTGCCTTTACCTGCTGACCCATTTCATCGCCATCCCCTTTTAACTAAAAATTAAAAAACATTTATTATAATTGTGTGTGGGTGTATGATGTGACGGTATGAGTGTAGGCACACGTGGAGGTCAGAGGACAGCTCTGGGAGCTGGTTCTATCTGTCTACTGTGCGGTCCAGAGACTGATCTCAGGCTGCAGACTGGCAAGATGACCACTTTACCCACTCAGCTACCTGACTGGCTCAAAGGTTCTTTAAATTCAGTTATTTTTTTTTCTGTTTTGGAGATGAGGTCTCATGCAGTGCTGGCCTCAAATTCCTCTACCTCCCAAGTGCTAGATTATAAGTGTCTGCTATGGTGCCTACCATAGTTTTAAGAAAGGAGATGTGTCAAAGTGACCCGGGGAGGCTGTCAATCATCCTGTCTGGCCTACCTTGCTCTCTTTAAGAGGGTCTGATGCACAGCCATGCCCAGCTTCCCCAGGGGTGCTGGGGATTTGAACTTAGGTCCTCTTGATTTCACAGCAAGCACTCTCACCTGCTGAACCACTGTCGGAGCCCTGACCCTCTCTTTTAACAATATGCTTGCCAGTGACTTTATAACCTACACAATGCTCATAGTTCTAGAGGCTGGAAAATACAAGTGTGGTGGTTTGAATAGGAATGGCCCCCGTGTGTGAATGCTTGGCCCGTAGGGAGTGGCACCATTAGGAGGTGTGGCCTTGTTGGAGGAAGTGTGTCACTGTGGGAGTGAGCTCTGAGGACTCATATATGCTCAAGCTATGCCCAGTGTGGCACAGTTTACTTCCTGTTGCCTGCAGATCAAGACATAGAACTCTCAGCTGCTTCTCCAGCACCATGCCTGCCTGCACGCCACCATGCTTCTTGCCATGACTAAACCTTGCCATGATGGACTAAACCTCTGAAGCTACAAGCCAGGCCCAGTTAAATGTTTTCCTTTAGAAGAGTTGCCATGGTCATGGTGTCTCTTCACAGCAATAAAACCCCACCTAAGACAATAAGACACATCATAACTTGATGTGCTTTGTTGTGTGCGCTTTCAAAAGCTCCACAAGTGATGTGGAACTTGTGCTCATACAAGTTCCATGTTGTACCATGTGTCACTGATGCTATGGTTTGAATGTGCCCCAAACTTGATTCCCCAATTGATATGCTGATGGTTTTGGGAGGGGGAATCTTTAGGGTGCAATCAGGACTAGGTGAGATTGTAAAGGCATGCCCATGATGTATTAGAGGAGATGCCCAGCTAGCATGCCTGTTAGCATTTAGGCATCTGTACTGGCTGCCCTAAGGGTCCTGACAGGATATACCTCAGCTGCAGTCACTAAGATCACCCCCTGTGCGCATTAGCTACGTTTCCTTATAAAAGGCGGGCCTTGCCCACTTCCTGTCAGTTTCACTCTCATCCGCAGGAACCGGCCTCTGCCCCTTCTCCCCTCCCCTCAATAAACCTGCCATGTGGCCCTGTTGTATTGTGTGACTCCTTCCCACCATTTTTAAAACTCAACAATGCCTGCTACTTCTAACCACATAATGCCCTCCATCTTTCATGAGTTGGTTCTTTCCTTCTACCATGTGGGTCCTGGGGATCTAACTCAGCTCATCAGGTGTGGCTTCAATATGCTTGGCTGCAAGCACCTTTACCTGCTGCGTCATCTTGCTGGCCCTTACCATTTTATTCCCGATATCTAACATACTGTATGGAATAAATACAAATTATTGAACAAATCTTATTTAATGACAATCTCTCAGCTTTAAACTCATGATTCTTTTTAACTTATTTATTTAAATTAAAAAATTATGTGTTATTTCTTGTGTATGGGTGTTTTGCTTGCATGTATGTGTGTACACCATGTATGTGAGGTGAGAAGAGGGTGTGGTATTCTCTGGAACTGGAGTACAGATGGCTGTGAGCCATGATTTAGGTGCTGGCAAGCTAATCCACTCTATCTATCTGTCTGTCTGTCTGTCTGTCTGTCTATCCATCCATCCATCCATCTATCTATCTATCTATCTATCTATCTATCTATCTATCTTTGAGGCAGGGCCTCATCTATCTATCTATCTACCTATCTATCTATCTACCTACCTACCTACCTACCTACCTACCTACCTACCTACCTACCTATCTATTTTTGAGGCAGGGCCTCACTATATTGTTCTGGCTAGAATGGTAGTCTCTTTGTAGATGAGACTGGCCTAAACTTACAGAGATCTGATTGTTTTTGCCTCCAGAGTGCTAGGATTAAAAACTTGTGCATCATGCCCAGACATAATGCTTCTTTTTTGACCTTTCACATATAAAAAGTGACCAAACTGTATAGTAGGATGCATACAATCCACCTACCTTAGTGTAGTTCAATCTTCCTTTTTCTTGAGCCTGAAATAGAAAAGGAGAAATTAATTTGCTAGTTCTGCTTTCTCCCCCTTTCTTTTAGGACTTATCTAGTGTCTTGTTTCTTAAAGGATAAAATTCATGGGGCTGGAAAGATGGCTGAGAGCATGTGCTGCTCTTTCGGAGAATACAAGTTCGGTTCCCAGCATCCATGTCAGGTGGTCCACAATCACCTGTAACTGCAGTTTCTGGGGCAACTAGTCTCAGCAGCCACCTGTCCCCAAATGCACACACACTGAACCATATTCCTATAGTCAGTGATTTCTTTTTCTTTTCTTTTCTTTCTTTCTTTTCTTTTTTTTTTTTTTTTTTTAAGATTTATTTATTTATTATGTATACAGTGTTCTGCCTGCATGTATCCCTGCAGGCCAGAAGAGGGCACCATATCTCATTACGAATGGTTGTGAGCCACCATGTGGTTGCTGAGAATTGAACTCAGGACCTCTGGAAGAGCAGCCAGTACTCTTAACCACTGTGCCATCTCTCCAGCCCGTGATTTCTTTTTCTATATATACATTTATATGTAATCTGAAGAGTTCTTTCAACTTTTGTTTGAAATTTATACACACATATACAAACATAAACACACATGCACACACACACACACACACACACACACACACACACACACACAGATACATTTGCCCCTGCAGGCATGCATGGAAGCTAGAAGTTGATATAAGACATTTTTAATTGCATCAATCACTTTTCTACTTTACTAATTTATTTATTGACGTAAGGTCTCACTGTGTAGTCCTGACTAGCCTGGAACTTGCTATGTATACCAGGCTGGTCTTAACCTCACAGAGATCTGCTGACCTGAATGCTATGTTGAAAGGCATGTACCACCATGCCTGAACATATTACTTCTTTTTGGTTAGAGAGCAAGCTCCCAGGATCCACTTGTCTCAGCTCCCCAGTGCTGAGGTTCTACACGTGTGGTCCCACATCCATCTTTACAGGGTGTCAGGGATTCAAACTCAGGTCCTCATGACTGCATCACAGTTTATTCAGAGTCACATCCCAGCCCTATATATAGCTTTTTAAAAGTAAAAGTTGAAAGAGCAGCACTCTAAGCATATGTATGCTCCGTCTGGATTTGTCAAGGGCAGAGATCATGACTCTTCACTGGACATGCTTCAGCACAGGTTGTGCATTCACAGGCTATTTCGTACACAGTCACGTGACAATCATCAAACTAAAACCTTACCCTACATGTTCAAGTTTCCCCAATTGTCCCAGGAATATCTTTTATAGCAGGATGTCAAACCTCTGGGCCACCATGTTTTGGGTCACACATTCAGTGTACAGTCTACACCACCTCTAAATTAGAGTTAATCAAGATTTACTGGATCTGGTTTTCATGCCTTTTTAAGCTCCTGACTCTTAAACCAACGTCCCACCTCCATTCTTAACGAAATATAAATAAAAGACATTTACTTTTATGAAAACCACTCACTTTTGGGGACTAGCAGGACAGCCATCTTTAAAATGTCTGTTTTCAACTTTGCCTTATTTGATCTTGTGCCATTTACCTGCACAATGGGATCTGAGGTTAAACATCTTTGGTGAGGATGCCTTACATGGAGTAGCGTAAGTTCCCTCAGTGGCACAGATGCCAGGCTGCCCCACTCCTAGTGATGCTGTGAACTGGACCATTGAGGATTGTAACTATCACATCACCCTAATGCAATGGCGCACCTCCTCCCGTACGGTTACTGAGTCCTTAGCAGAGTCAATTTGTTTTCCATTTCTCTTGGTGCAGAGTTTTTCCTACAGTGTGTTGTCAAAAGACTCACCCCACCCCAGGTTAGGGCTGAAGACAGTAAACAGAGGAAGTGGTAGGCTGGGGGTGTTAGCTCAGTGACAGGGCAGTTAGCAGGAAAGGTTCAACCTCCTTCGCCCTCTTTTTTTTTTTTTCCCCCAAGACAGGGTCTGTCTATAGCCCTGGATGTCCTGGAACTCCCTCTGTAGATCGGCTGGCCTCAGACTCAGAGATCCACCTACCTCTGCTTCCTGAGTGCTAGGATTAAAGGTGAGCACCACACAGCCTGCCTCTCCCCCTCTTTCAACACACACACACACACACACACACACATACACACACACACACGGAGTTGGGGAAAAAGAAGAAAAGATATTCTATATATGGTCAATTTTTTTAAATTAAAAAAATTAAAGTTCAGAGTCTTCAATCTGTTCTTGAAATTTTTATTTAAAAGTTTTACGTGTATGAGGGTTTGGCCTGAATGTCTGTCTGTGTACCATGTGCCTGCCTGGTGCCCAGAGAGGCCAGAAGAGGGTGTTATATTCCCTGGGACTGGAGTTACAGATGATTGTGAGCCACCATGTGGGTACTGGGAATCAAACCTCTTAACTGCTGAGCCATCTCTCTAGCCCACTGTTCTGAGAGTCTTTCAGGGATCTAGGATTTCCAAAAGTCTGGGAGGAGTTTGAACTTAGTACTGAGATACACAGTATCGATGAGAATAGGGGTCTATTCATGGAGATATTTAAAAACTAGGCTGTTTTCTGTTCAGATATGTCATATGTTTCTGTTTTTGTTACATGTTCATGGGAATATTTCCCAAAATAAATGAATCTATAGGTACTGAAAACCCTTCTGAGCTGGGAGGAGTGGCTCACGTCTTTAATCCCAGCACTTGGAAGGCAGAGGCAGGTGGATCTCTGTGAGTTCAAGGTCAGCCTGGTCTACAGAGTTCCAGGATGACCAGAGCTACAAGTGAGACCCTGTCATGAAAACAAAAACAAAAACAAAAAACAAAACAAAACAAAAACAAAAAAAATGAAACAAAGAAACAAAAAAATAGAAACAAAAGAAAACCTTTCTATCCTCAAACTTCTGCAGGAGCAGCAGATAAGCCTGGCCAGCCATTTGCTCTTATATTATTATATAACTACATACCAACCTTGATCATATGACTGATGCCTGGATAGTTGTCAAAATCTCAGCAATAGCTTTCTTGTGCCACACTTGGTGCTTTTCTTGTTTGGGACAAGGTGCTGATAGGTAGTTCAGGCTGGCCTTGAACTCATGATCCTTCTGCCTTGGCACTGAGGCAGTAATCCTCCTGTGCTAAGATTAGCAGCCATGTGCCAACACATCTGGCTTCCACACTTTAAGTGCTACATCTCCAAGATGTTTGTTTGGTTTTAGACAGGGTCTAGCCTTGCACTTGTAGTGGTTCTCCTGTCTCTGAAATGCTGGAATCACAGGGAACACCACTGTGCTGACTCAGTGGACTCTTGAGGTCATTTTAGACTGACGGACACTTGAGCCTGAGGTTGATTCTGTGCTTAAAGGTGTCCCACTTTTCCCGCTGTCCATTCTGTCCTTGTTCTCGCTGACTTCTCTGGACTGCTCAGGCATAGCACTTTCTTTTTCTTATATACAGTGCCTTGTGTTATCCAGGCTGGCCATAGACTTGCTAGGCAGCTTAGGATGGCCTTGAACTCTTGATTCTCTGCTCTGTACCTTCCATGGGCTGGGATTATTGGTATGTGCCGCCAAGCATGGTAGATACTTATAGTGATCTGAAAAAAAATGGCCTCTATAGCGAGTGGCACTATTAGGAGGTGTGACTTTGTTGGAGTAGGTGTGGACTTAATTGGAGGAAGTGTGTCACTCTGGAGGTGGGCTCTGAGGTCTCCTTTGCTTCAGCTACACTCAGTGTGACACAGTTGTTCTTGCTTCCTGCAGATCAAGAGGTAGAACTCTCAGCTCCTTCTCCAGCACCATGTCTGCCTGCACATTGCCATCGCCACTCGCCATGATAATGGACTAAACCTCTGAAACTGTAAGCCACCCTAATTAAACGCTTTCCTCTATTGGAGTTGCCATGGTCATGGTGTCTGTTCACAGCAACAGAACCCTAACTAAGACAATGCTTTCCAAATGATGCACACATGCACACTGTGTCCAGCAGGTCCCTACTGTTGAAGACCCACTCCGCAGACGACTGCTGTCTCCTCTCCACTGGCTCTGTCTGTTCTAGGCAGCCCTCTTCTTGTCTGCTCTTGGCATTCTTATTTTCAGTGTTCATCGGGCAGGCTGTTAACAGTGTGGTGGGTGGCACTCGCTGAACATTAGAAAGCTGAAGAACTGCTAGCCTTTGGGTTGTAAGGTACACTGTTAGAATATGCTTCACCCTGGAACCATTTTCCTCCACACTCTGTTTACAGACCAATTATCACAGAGTTCTAGCACTGTGAAGCACCTGTGATGGTCACACACTATTTTCAAACCGAGAACTCCCGTTTTCTTTGTATTTCCAGCTTGTGTGTCCCCCCATCCCACCCTCCACCCAGCAGAGATGTCTATACTGGCCAGCAGGCACTGAATGTAGGAAGAGGCCTACAGCACAGCAGCCAGTTTCTGCAGACAGATAGACAACCTGACCAGACTGTGACTACTGCTGTATGGCCCACCTCAATGTCCTTTGAAGTTTATTTCTTGTTTTTTTTTGAGACAGGGATTCACTATGTGGTTGGTCCAGGCTGACTTAGAACTTCTGATCCTCCTGCCTCAGTCTCCTGAGTATGGGGATTATAGGCATGTGCCAGCATACTTGGTCTGGATATCCTTTTTATTTGTTCTCAGCACACATTTTAGGTCTGTGAAACTATTTCACCTAGATTGCTTAGCTAGCGTGTAAAAGGATAATTTCTTTCAGAAAACAAATATGGTAAATATTTAAACATTTAGATGTAAATAATACAAATTATATCCCCAGTTGATACATATATACATATATACAGCAGGGAGTAGCCACTGACATAAATATTTTTATAAAAAGCTCTAGAACTCCAGGGAGAGTGAGAAACAAAGAGCACAGTCTAATTCCTTGCTGTTACATCGATGGTGTTCATGCAGTCAGCAAACATTCCAGGAGCAACTGCTGTAAGGAAGGCTGTGCTTGGGCACAGCCATCCACAGAGCAGATGAGATCCCTGACTGGCTCACAGACAGGAGTCACACAGTAGTCTCTTAGGCAGGCTTCACAGAAATACCCCTCTAGAACGAGAGCTCCACGAGGGCCAGGAAAATGCTCTTTCTTTCTCACTAGATTAGTGTCTGAATGAATGAGTGGATGGAGGTGAACGTTTTCTGTTTAAACGTGTTGCTTGTGTACTGTCTATTCCAGAGAATGAACTAGTTTACTACTGCTAGGAAAGCTGGATGAACTAATATATGGTAACAAGGAGTCCTTACTGATGCCCTACAAATGTGTGTGTTGTATGCATGTGAGCATGTGGTGTACATGGCCATTGTGCACACGTGTGGAGGTCAGAGAAAATGCAGGCTGTCTTCCAACTGTTCCCCACCTTATTACCTTGATACGGGTCTCTCGCTCAGTCAGAAGCTCTCACTTTTGGCCAAGCTAGCTAGACAGTGAGCTCTTGGGACCCACCTGTCTTTGCCCCTTAATGCTGTAAAGGTTACAGGCATGTGCAGGCGTGCCCGGCTTTATGTGGGTGCCTGGTATCTGAACTCAGGCTCCCAGACCTTACGCATGCACAGCAAGTGCTCGTATCCACCGAGCATCTTACTAGCTCCCAGTAAGTTTCACCTATGTTGTCCATGTCGTTTTCTTTCTGTTTACAGGCAGGTAACAGAGAATCTAAACTACCAACTTTACAAAACAACCTCCAAGGCCCTGTTAACACAGACAAGCAAAGGCTTCCAATTGGACTGTCAGATGTCTCCGTAGGTAAGGGCACTTAGTGCTAAGCCTATGACTCGAGTTGATTCTCAAGACCCACATGGTCTAGAGAGAGAACTAACTCCTACAAGTGTCCTTTGACTTCCACATGTGTGCTATGGTGACACATGTATGATATGCGTACACACACACACACACACACACACACACACACACACACACACACGCAACAATAAAGAAAGAGTTTCCCTTTGAAAGCAGCATGTTGAAGAAGCACAAAGAAGGGCCAGCGAGATGACCCAGCAAGTGAAAATCCTGTCCATCTGGTTCAGTCTCCAGAAGCCGCATGATGAAGGGAAGGAACCAACTGTGTGTGGGGGTGGGGGTGGGGTGGGGGTGGGGATGGCAACATGGCTCAGTGCATAAAGACACTTGTCACCAAGCTCAGTGACCAGAGTTTGATCCTGGGACCCGCACGGTGGAAGGAGAGAACCAACACCCTCAACTTGTCTCTTGCCTGCCACACGAGCACACACAAACACACACAAGAGCAAAGAGACTGGCACGGAATGAGGCGACCACCGAGACTTCCACATGCATCACCCAGCCTGGGTGGGAGGCTGTTTCCTGAGGGACAGTAAAGCCTCTACGGTCTTAACTGCGATCACTCTAGAGGACCTGGGACTTCTTTGGAAGATGGACATGTTGGGAGACAGAAACAGGCTTACACTTTGGTTTGTTTATTTATGAAGAATGCTGGACCAGGGTGGTGGGATGGCTCAGTGGGTAGGGTGCTTGCTGCCAAGCCTGATGTTTTGAATTCTGTCCCTGGAATGGTGGGATGAGAGAGACAACTCCCAGGAGTTGTCCTCTGGCCTGCACATGCGGGCCCCCACCGAAATCATACATGTGCATGCTTGTGGCGCGCATGTGCGCACACACACATAAGTAAATATAAAAATTAAAAAAAAAAAAAGAATACTGGACAGATCAGAAGTTCCCAAATTCTGGGCTCTCTCAGATTCCAGGCTGGTGGTTTTAGAATCACCCAGGTAGATTGTGAAAAGCAGATATTCCAGTGCTCTCTCTGAGAGACTGATTTGTCTGAGACCACTGGCCTGCTCTGCGTCTAGCATCCGCTCTGATTATGCTGCTTTTTGCGTCAGTGTTAAGAGGAGAACAGCTACGTGGACTCCTCAGGTCCTGAGGAGAGCACACTGCTCTAACTTCCCCTTCTCTGGCATGTGCCACTTGTCATGTGCGTTTCCAGCAGAGCAAGATATTGTTAAAATAACTTCCTCACTGGGGCCCGAAACAAGCTAACACAGAACGAGGCTGTGATCCAGGGCCAGCCTGCACCTCCCCCTGCCACAGCGTTCATCTCTGTGGTAGTCAATTCTGCCTCCACTGACGATCCCCCGGGGGCTTCATTAGAAGGGGCTCACTCATCTCTCTGCCTCCTGTGGGTGTGCTTTTCAGTCCAGGTCAGGAGCAAAGAAAGTAACTTTTCCCAGTCTTCAGTTGACAGAAAATGTGGGGTTTGAGCCTTGTTTTATCTTCTAAAATATGAAAATAGACAAGAACATGCTCCAGTGCTCACGGCACAGAACTCCTCAGACAGCCTTGGTGAACACTATAAAACAATGTTGCCCACAAAAGCACCCCCAGACCAGGGTCTGATCAGGGGGTGCGGGAAGGGATCCATTCCAAAGGTTTATACTCAGGTGCATGTGGACCATGGCAGACAGATTCCTGTTGGTAAGTAATGGACACACAGTATGGACATATGCTTTCTGTAACTCAGGTAACAAAGGGTTAGATGTCATAAATGAACTGTCTCCAATTTCCAACTACTGTTGTCTACACGTTCAAAGCTGCAGATTGGGACACCTTTTTTTCTAAACGTACAAAAACGAATATTCCACTGTGGGGGAGGAGGGGGATTGCAAGAGACTGGTCATCTCTACCTCTCAGGCTATTTTCCCCAAATGTTATCCCTTATGTCTTACTTTGTATCTTAGGCTGGTCTTGAACTCACAGCAATCCTCTTATAGCTTCAGCTGCTGGTATTCCAGGCCTGCCGTGCTGGGGATTGAACCCAGGGCTTCATGTGTGCAGGCAAACTAACCAAGCCACACCCCTGGCCCAAAGGGTATCTTTTTAAATCTCCAGGAAAAACTATCTCCTTTCCTCTAACCTTTTTCTCCTATTGATGAAGATACAACCTAGGGCCTTCTCGAGCTAGGCAAGTGCTCTGCACTCAGCCCCGCCTCCAGCACCCCCCAACCTTTCTGTTGCCACTCACCCGTCTTTCCTAAGTTACTACACACTCGCTACCTTTGAATGTTCACTTTCTCTAGGTGATCATTTGCTATTCGGGATTAAGTTACAGTTACTATGTTGTGTGTGGTGATTAAAACAAGAGTGTTGTAAGTTCAAGGACAAGCTGAGCTACACACAATTTGAA